>NW_028186901.1:1229971-1282490 GCF_003343005.1 Rhea americana
CCCCCCCCAACCCTGCGGCCGGCACCTGGGGGCGCCGCCCGAGCCCAGCCCCCGGCAGCCCCGGAGCCTCTCGCCGCTTTTTTTACGGCTCTTTAAACATCTTTCGCCGCTGCCGGCGCCGCTTTGTCCTTCGGCCGGGCGGGCGGGCGCCGCGCTGGGGCTGCCGGGGGGGCTCTGCCTGCCTCCCCTGCCTGCGCATTTGGTAACCACCTTTACCGGCTAAGCGGGCGGAGATCGGACAGCCCGGGAAGGGAAAACCCCCAGACAACCCCTCTCCCCAATTCCCAGCCCTGTGACTCACCTGCTCGCAAATCCTGCCTTGTGCCTAGGACTGTGACTAAAAAATAATTAAATAAAAAGACAACAAAAACAAAACCTGCATGAAACAAAATCTTCTGGCACCCTCACCCACCCTGAAACAGGACATTAAAAATCTTAATATCCATTCCTTCCAAACCTTAATACCACACCTGCGATAGAGCTAGGAAGGCTCACTGAGAAAAGACTTTTTAAAAGAAGGAATAACCACTATAGCCAAAAGTGAAACAGCATCCGGCACTGATCCATCCCAGGGACAGCTCTCTTAACACCTTGTCTGCGAGCAGGCCGCTCTGCCTGCAATCACAGCTTATCCCAAATGAAAACCAATTAAAAGAACAGGGTAGTGAAAAGAGGCATTTTGTTGCTCAGCAAGAGTGGCCTTTTTATACCTATATACATATTTTTAAAAACTTTGGACCGGTCCCCGCCCCTCTCTCAGAGAGCAGTAAGTATAGTCATTTAGAAATGGATGCCGTTCAAGTACAGCCCCCTGGTGCACAGGCACAGCTGTGAGGGGTGGCAGAATGAAATAATATGGACACAAATATTGCTACAAGGGCTCCGAGATGAACACAGCTGCTCCTGTGGATGGAAACAAGCTATATCCCATAAGCACCTTTTTGCATGTATAAGGGGCTGTACTGGGTTTTAAACGGATATAGGCAAAGGATGAAAATTGTTATCTATAAACCAGCCTTTGCCAAACTGTTCCCAAGTGAGAGATGTTCCCAGTGTAATCACAGTGGGTCCAGTCCAGCAATCCATAACCAGGGGAGTCTACAGGAATTTTTCAAGAATAAGGTCTTTTTTTAACAGGTTCCTGTTTCTCCCAGAGTGTGAAAAACGTTTATCTACTTGATACAGAAATAAAAGAGTTAAAAGAAATATTCCAAGATTATTATTAAAAATGTTTTTCTGTGTGTCTGCTTGCAGGAAAAAGAGCAATCCCCTCCAAGCCTGTCTATAGCCCTCATTTTGCTCCTCCTCACTCTGAGTAGTGCCTTTTGRGGGGGAACACACACACTATTTGTTTTGGGATAGGCTGTCAGTGATTCTTACCTCCTCGGAAGAAACTCTGTGCCAATTCACCGTAGCTGGAAAAATGCACTGACACTGCCAGGCCACTCACACGAAGAGATAGATGCAATGGGGCCAGCTGCAGGTATATGCACAACTCATGTGAGAAAGGGTTTGTAGGATCCGGCTTTGGCTTTTAATGTTCCTTTCAAAGGGCTTGATTGATTGCTGTTAATCCYGTGAACAACTCCAGTGTTGTTAACAGGACTGCCCGCATTAGTAAAGGTACTTGCATGCATTAGTATGCTCCTCGTCCCCATGACGTCAGGAGACAGCTTTCCAATTTCCAGGAGGGCTGGATCGGGCCCTTGCTAACAGCAAGTTTTTAATGAACACTGTTTGGTGAGGGGAAGGGGGGGGGAATACATCAGTTCTGAATATCTTCATTTTCCAGGAAACGAGTAAGTAAAGAAAAAAGGCAGGAACAGGCTGAAAGGTTGCTGGAGGGGGATTCTTCTGCTGAACTTCAAAAACCTAGAGCCATGCATAGCATGCAGAGCCATCACGAGCTGAATAACATCAGATGCTTATGGAGAATTTTTATTTGAAATAAATAGACAAAATATGCTTTTTTTTCCTTAAAAAAAAGAAAAAAGATTCATCCCTCTTTGGACTTTAGTAGGTAAGTCAGCTATCTCTAAGCAAAGTAGATCTACCAGCTTATTTTTTGAGAGTTTTCAAACAAAATATCAGACCATTTATGGAAAAGATACATATTCTTGTCACAAGTCAAAAAGTATGTCTTTCAACYGTTTTCAAAGGGCCCAGTCCTGCAAAGTCTACTGAATCAAATGATTTTTTTTTTTTTTACTTCAGATTGTTAGGCTTTCTAGGGAGTGCTGACAGAATCGGGCCCTGTTAGCTGGGTAATCAGAATATTTAAGAGCTGCATGTGAGCCTCTAATACATCTAATAAAATGAGAAAAAAATCATCTGCTGAACTTTGGGTGAGAAGCCAAGCATCGGGGGATAGGCCCAATCCTGCAAAACTTGGTCTGCATTGTTGTTAATCAGTCTGCTGTGGTCAGAGGGATTATTCATCTGAGGAAGGATTACTCATGTGAACATTTGCAAGATTGGTCCCTGAATTAATGTGTGAATCAGTGTGGGTGTTTCTTTTCTCTTTTTATTTCTTTTCTCTTTTTTTTCCCCTGCATTAGTTAGAATCAAGAAGGTTGATTGAGGAGAGAAATGAAAAACTGTTTGCATGCAAAGGAGCTTAGTATAGGCTGATAGTCAATGAAATAGGCAACAAAAGCTACCGTTGTAACAAAAAAGGAGCTTTGTTTATCGAGGCCTTTTGTTATTAAAAGAGTATTGGTGAATTTCAGGTGATAAAGAGGAGGCTGTGTATGAACTTGAGGTTAATAGATGCTAGAAAAATGGAAGAGACTGTGTGCTTCTGTGTTTGCATGTATGTTTAGACATAGCATTTGTGCAGATACATATACACATCATTAAATTCCACCCAATGGATTCTCCTATTTCAACAGTGCCCTCCAGAATATTCGTGTTATCCATGCTATGAATACTGTAAACATGTTGTAATAGTCCTTTGAAAAGAATATCAGATTTATTATCTCCCCATTCCTTTTCCGTTCTGTGTGTGTCCCTGCACATAATCAGTAATGAAAGCAGGCAAGTTTGTGTTGTAGGGACAATAATGCTTCACGTTAATATAGTTCTTTTCATCATCAAATCATTGTGCAATCATTAACAAATTAATGCTCACAGCGCCCCTGTGAGGAAGGGAGATTTCAGTTTAATAGCGTCCTGTAGCACCACTAATTATGAAGGGTGCAAGAGACATCCTGTAATAAAAACCTTTTCAGTTTTGATAAGCTGTACAGATTTCAGCTGAAATTCTCTGAGTTGGGTGCTTGTGTTATACTCRAATTCTATAATTATTTGGGGAAAATTTCAACCAGAGCTATTTGTCCATTCCTGAGAACAACCCAGACGAGAAGCAGGCTGGTTTCAACTGCGTCAAATGAGATGCTTTGTAAACCTCTCCTGTCCYCATGCTTTACAGCATAATACTAGCAGCCGACAGGAGGTGAAGCTCTTTCTCAAGTCGTTTTGCTGTCTCCGAGAAAATCTGCCCCAAAGTGGCCAATTAAAAGCCTTGGGAAAATGACAGTTCTCGCACGCTCACTGGAGATGCAGATTTCCAAAGCCTGATTCCCCAGCGACTCTGCTCTCACCGGGCACACGCCAGCGGAGGGAAGAGTTATTACTGTCATTGCAGCATGGCCTGGGACAGGCCAGGAGCAACTGGGGCCTGGCTACCTGGGAGAAAGGCAGGGAGCCGGGCTTTCCTGTGCTTTCAGGGACCGTCAAACAGATCCAAGAGTGYGACTAGAATAGAAAATGAAAAGAGACAGCTGGAGAGGGGGGGGTCAGAGAAGAGAAAGGCAGCCAGAGTACATTGGGATGGGTTGAGGACGGAGACACGGATAGAGAGCAGAGCCTGACATTCAGGTTCAGGGAAGTGTCTATACTAGCAAATTAACTAYGTTCAGAGCATAGGGTTAAGAACAGTGATGACTGCCCAGTCTTAGCAGGTTTTTGGCATAGGTTTGGCCCATGCAAACTATCAGTCTCCTAGACACCCTCTGGGTGCAATTTAGAGGTCATCCCAGGCCAAGAGGGTATTCCCAATAGGCAATATGGACAAGGCCAGACTGTTCTCAAGAAAAAGAGAGTTTAGCCATATGGGCATGCTGTGCCATGTCATTTGGCCCCAGGGTTAAAAAATTCCCTGATTATTTATTTGTGTTGACACAGTTAGCCAAGGAGAGATTGGGAGGGAAGGCTGTGCTGAGATATGCCAGTCTGCTTCTCAGTAGGGAAAAAATAGAGAAACAGTATAAAATGAGAGGGGAGATATCTAATGGAGAAGTGGCTATGGTAGAAAACAGGGGCCAGGGAGGAATCAGTATAAGGGATAAAATGCAGGAAAATATCAGAGAAGAAACTGTGGATAGTATGCTGTGGAGCTGAGAGCAGAGAGGATGGAAAACTCAGGGATAGGCAAGCTCAGGCAAGACACAAGGGCAGGTGGAGAGAGGCTCAGGGAAGGAAACCAGAGAGAGGACTGGGACAGGGAGGAGGAATGCAGAATGAGGAAGAGATGTATCTGAGACAGGGATGAATTAGCAGCACAGGAGCTCCTGCCTCAAAGAGAATATTTGCCCAGCAAAACCCACTCTCCTGTGCGTTTGAAATGGGAGGCAAGATCCCCCTCGTCCTCTGCAGTCAACAAACGGCACTACATGTGCCATCCCTTCTGTGAGTGATCGTGTAATTAAAGGCCAAATTAGGATACATCTGCACAACAAAGGCAAATTCAGGTTGTGCACACAACCTCCATTCTGGGGTTTCTTAATATTTAAGTGCTTGGTTTTGCAACCAGAATACTTTTCTTCTAATTAGGGCTTGTGTGTATGTTTTTGTATGTGAGGGTCCATCTGCGTGTATGTGTATGTGTTATTCTTTTTATTCAAATGAAGAGCTAAAGATAAAAAGCCACAGGGAGAAAAAGTTCACTATTTTGGGCTTTTTGTTGTTGCTGTTGTTCTCTCCAGCTTGAGATTTGGGGATTTTAACTTAATTTAGGTTAAAAACAGATTTAAACCACGCGCGTTGTCCTCTCATAATTGTAGTCACAGGCAGTGCATGCTCTTGAAAAATCAAGCCTATATCTGCAAAGGATATACGCAGCTAACTTGTATTTGGGCCTCTCACTACCTACTGAAATTCATAGACAACCAAGCATGCAGATTAGGTGTGTGATGTTAACATCCAAGTCTGTGGCCACTTTTAAAGTGATAGTTTACAGCCTCAAGGGAAACAGTGGCAAAGTCAGTGATAAGATCCAGAATGTCCTGATATCCTGTGGCATGTTTTATTTCAAAGCTATGCCGCATCTCACTTTGAACAACGTATGTTGTAGGCACAGTCTCAGTATTGGATTTGCTTGCATGAATGAATACTTGTTTTACAAAACCCATTCTTGCTTCTATTTTATTCTCAAAGTAGCCGGAGGGAATGGCAGTCAGGGTCCAGCATCAACACTGCCARCTTCATGTAGCCTCATTCTAATGCAGATGTGTGGCAGATGACCAAGTGTTGACAGTGCGTGCATGTGTGTGTACGTGCACGTGTATTTGTGCATGCATGAACACTCATGCATAGAAATACTGTAGACAGAGAAGAAGGGGATGCTACAGCCAAGTGTGCAAAAATGATCATCAGCTTTCTGTTAGCGTTTCTTGCTATTCTTAAAGAAAATAATCTTTTCTTATTTTATATTACTTCTCTCAATCTCTCCTCTTTCTCTTTCTACCAGTACATCTACCTATCAATCAGCTCTGTGCTGTCTTACATGCAAGACCTCTACCCATATTATTTGTTACTTGTGTCACAAATATGCTCATTTTCCTTAATGGTCAATTTTCTAAATCCATCCTAAAATGTATGAATGTTATAAATTTTAGATGTGGTCCTACGCCTTTTTAATTTCCATTTCTTATATCTCTTGTCCTTTTCTACCCAGAATGGTAAATTTCCGACATCTTTGGCTGTCTTGTAAAGGCCAAACATGCAGATGGAGCCTCTAAAGGGAATAAACAAAGATATACAAACTGTCCAAGGCTTCAACAGCAAAGGCAGAGACTACTGATGGTTCTAGCTAACTGTTTAGCCAACACAACTTTAACAAGCTTCTGGAATGAATACAGGAGATTGCCTCGCTGCTGTGTGTACACCAATATGATTTCACTAGGAGAAGGTAGGATCTTGGTCAGCTTAAAATGTTTTTTCCATTTGGGAGTTGCTTTCATCTCAGGCTTTCATTCCAGCWTCTCAGGGAAACTGTACATTGCATGTACCTCCCCAGGATCTTCTTAAAGCAATAGATGTGATGTAGTAAGTGATGTAAAGCAGTAAGTGATGATGTAATATGAAGATTCAGACTTCATTTGTCCAATTGACTGTAAAAGAAGAGTGAAYAGATTTTTCCTATATTTCCAGCTTCAGCTCTAATGGGTTGTTCTGGGCCTTGGGTCAGCACTGAAATTAGAACAGAGAATTGCCCACCCTTTGTGCTTTACACATTTAGCTATTTAATTTAGGAGCCCCAGTCATGCCTGTAGTTAATGCTGAAAGATAGGTGGTATCAAGGGCCATTCATTCCCACCAGASCTCTAGCTGAAGAGGAAATGCCAGATTTGAAATCAGAAAGAAGAAGCGCCAGATCTCTAAGAGGCAGCAAGTAAGATAAAATACTTAGAGAGGAGTGAAAGAGGGCCTAGAGAAGAAAGTGAGTGGTAAAGCAAGAGGAAATGTGGAAGTGAAGGGAAAACTGTGATTCACAGAGAAGGCAGAAGAAAGCAAAAGAGCTACAGTTTCCTGGAAAAACTAATAAGGTCTTGGTGAGGAAATAATCTAGGGTAGGAAATCTAGAGGTATCAYAGAAGAACTAGGTAAGCAAGAAGGCTAAGGTCTTTCTGAGGAAGATCTGAACAGACATTTAAGGCAATTAGATTCACAGGTTTAGGATAGGGAGTCTGATATGAGATAGGTTGGAAGCATAAAAGCATAAAGTGAAAGAGGTCAAGTTTGGGGATAAATGACCAAAAAGATTTGGACTCTTCCAGAGTCCATAGCAGAAYGAGAGGCCTCTGACCCCTGTCATATCTCCACTGTCATCAGATTCAGATAGGAGACTGGCAAAATGTTCCAGCTTCAGCTCCATCTAGAGCAGTTTCTTGTATAGGCTGGAAGCCTTCTATTGCTATCTGCTACAGTGCGAAATGTTGTGACAGTAAGTAATGCAATGAGTCTAAAGATGTCATGACCCATGTGAATTTATGTACATCAAAAAAAAATCAAAAAATTTGCACAAACATTTGCATATCTATAAATTAACATTTTAAAAATCCAATAATGCAATGAAGAGTAAAAAGCCTGGTATCTGAAAGTTAGGAAATACCAATATTACTGTTGCATGTACAGTCAACGTTCAACCTTTTTGTGCAAAAGYACAATGCAGTGAAGCACAGAGCTTAAAATTCCTCCCACTGGACTGACCAGAAGATCTCCTATAGATCTAAATAGAAAGTTATCTCAAGCCCATGGAGCCAGCCACATGACTTACTCATACCCYAAAGGAGATCAGTTAAGAATCAGAATCAAAACTAGGGTCGCCTGTCCAATAGTTCYCCTTCCATTTGTTGGCTCATGCTGTGCATCTGCTGGCGCCTGGCCAGATGTTCTTCTTCAGAACACCTGAGAGAGAACTCCGCCCCTTTGAAGAGCCAGAATCAGGCCAGGGGGCAAATAGCTAGGTAAATTATGGGACTAATATACATGAAAAACTTTATATAATGAGATTATTCCCCTACACATATCAACATWTTCCGTATGGGATCCAGCTTGTTATAAAAGAGAACAGTCCTGGAAAAGAGATGTGCACTCCAAAGGGATCTTCCTTCCATTCACACAGCTGATGTAGGCTGAGCTTTTGTATCACCTCTGCTCCTGTGTGCCAYAGGCCCAAGCGAGCTTAGTCTGACCTACATTTGATCTAGCCAAGCTGTAAGAGTGTGTAAGATTGGTTGTCTTCCCCAGTCATCTCCAGAGATCAAACTAAGGCTTTTACTGTTGACCACTGAGTTTCCATTATAAACAGTGGGCCAGTCTGGGTTGGAGAATGCATAGGAGTATGTGCTTAACTGAAGATGGAGATGCAATTTTTGGTGTGTGAATTCTGCAGGAAATTTGCTTCACAAAGGAGCATGTGCTGCTGTCCAAGGGCCATCGGTTTCCTTTAGAGAAAACCTGTATCAGGTTACACAGCCTAGCCCAGGAAACCTCAGCTTTTTTATCAGAAGAGAAAGCTCTTTAAAGCAAATATGTGTTTTATCTCTATTGATTGGTGCAAAATATCTTTGCCTATATTACCTAAGGATCTGCTCCTTCATACCAAGCAATTGAATAAGAAACCATACTGCTGTTCAGTTCCTTTATTCTACTTTTTATTAAAATATGAAATGTGTGAGGTGGGAATATCTGCCTAAACACACAAGRCCCAAAGCCACCATAACCCACAGCAGGCACCTCTGTTTGAAAACACTGAAATTCATCTCAACTATTT
The DNA here is from genome assembly GCF_003343005.1 of Rhea americana. Taxonomy (NCBI): domain Eukaryota; kingdom Metazoa; phylum Chordata; class Aves; order Rheiformes; family Rheidae; genus Rhea; species Rhea americana. The sequence goes on from NW_028186901.1 coordinate 1,238,529, forward strand.
ATAGAGTATTGAAAGTTTCCAGGAATTCTTCATTATCATCTCYCTCTGACATTTAAAATATATAAATATATATATTTAAAARAACTCTTCCAGCTGTCATATCCCCTTTCCCTCCTTTCAAAGCACTTGACTTAGCGAGCAGTAGATTTTATATCAAGTTATCCCCAGTTATCACATCTCATTGATTTTGCTATTCTTGTAATAGAGCATATCAAAGCTTTGAAAATCAAAAGTCAATAAAGTCAGGTGGGCTGGGGAGGGTAATGTGCCTTCTGATGAATCAGTTCATCAGCTGAACGGTCTCAGCATACTCCCTAATATTGACCTTAATATTCTTGGTGACATTTTTTGTCACACATAGCTTTTGACTGCTTTGATTTCTATGATGACATTAATAGGATCATATTCTTCTTTTATTTAAGCCTGTGTAAACTGGAAGACACTCTGTTGTCAAYGGATTTACATATAAGTAGGGGCTAGGCTGAGCAGTATTAGTTCCTAAATTTAACTGATTACAGGGCAGCTTGTGAACCCAAAAGTGTTTCCATGTCCCGGAGCTCATAACAGGGTCASATTCAGGACTGTATCAAGGCTTCTGAGTCACAGTTTCCATAGAAAAAAGGTGAGACTTACAGCCTGAATGGGAATTATTGTGAGCTTTATTTAGACTCCCCTGGTTTGGGCAATGWGGCAATTAGAGCAACAATGTTGTAAGAGAAAATATATATTTGCTGGTCAGTTTGGACACAGTGTTGATATTTATTTATCTATTCTGAACCATAAAGCACTAAATAGACTTTCCAAAGTTTTCCACACTTATTTTATGCTAAAAATGAGGGATGTGAATGATGAGAACCAGGTTTCATTTCTGTGTCTAACACTGATCTCAATAGGGAGATCACATATCTATGCTGACCTTCAKTTTCCTGTCTGTACAATGGATTGAGTAATGAGAGTAATTTTGTGTTTTTAACACTAATGAATTTATATTTTGCCTCAAACAAGTGACAAGACCCTACAAGTCAGGAGGTGAAACTCCAGTTGAATCTCTGGAGGACATTCTCATTCCTGACTGGTCAAAACTGGCCAGAGGTGATGTTTCTGCCTCTCTATCAAATACAAAGTTTATCATGACTAGACTGCTAACTACGATGTTTCAAATAGATTTGTAAAACTAGGTGAGATAGTTTCAGTCCTAAGTTCATAAATGATCCATGAATGCATAGAATAAAGATCACTGTGTTGAGTAAATACCGTATGACACACAGGAGTTCCCCTGGACACAATAATCTTCTGGGAGGTAATTTTCGTRATGGTGGACTGAGGTCCCTGGGAATCTTAGTAACAACGAAATACTCTTCTGCAATACGACTCAATGCTTTCTAGCTACAATGAATGCAAAGGGCTGAACGTAATGCTGTTGGCCCGCTTCCAGTTTCTGATTTAAGAACAGTCTGAAATCCTGTACATGTTCAAACAGACAAGGTCCCAGATGGAATAAAAMAGAAAAGACCAACACGCTCAGAAATGCAGGGTAGAATGTGGGAAGCTGGGCATGATAATAGCAGAGTTTGTTAAAGGGAATGGAAGGTAGGACTCTTCCTTGAATCCCCCCTCCCAGAGGCTGGCTAGGGGGAAGGTCGGCATTCCTTGGCAACAAGGAAACAGATGAATATAGAGTTAATAATGTTCCCAAGGCCAGCATTCTTCCGCTGAAACGGATTCTAATATAGAAGGCTACATGCGAGCTATTTTTGTGCCTACAATGACTGCTGTGTTTGCCTCCACTCCCGGCATCATTCTCATTGTACTGTATGTAAAGCACTTTGGGATACATTGGCTATGAAAGGAAGTTCAATTTGTGAAACCAAATTCTATTTTACCCTCAGTCACTGCACACTGAGTTGGGTCAGCTCTGCATTCATTTCTTTTCATTTTTTCTTTCTTTTTCTTTTTCTTTTCTGAATTTACAGCTTCTGCCTGCTTTCAGAGTTACCGAGGAAGCACACACATGATTTTATATATGTCATAGAGATWTTATATTTTTATATATAAATATATACCACACATACACACAGATATTCAGATTCTGTAGAAATGACTCATAATGGAAAACAAGAGACAAGAAAAAAAATCAGTTCATGCTTTTATTTGCTTGAAACTGTCTATTGCTTTTCTGCTGAACGATGTTCCTGTATTATCTACATAATGAGTACCCTCTTTCCTCAGATAATTAAAGAGATGCTGCCCATATCCCGTTAAAATTATATATTTATACATGGTGACCTTCTATTAATAAACATGTGAGATTGTTACAACTGAACAAAACCTCACAACTCTTCATTATATCCCTCCACTTAGGCTCTTCATTATCCTTCTCCTTGTACATTTAACACTGGAGGAAGATGCCAGAGAAACAGTCTCAGTAAAAGGACAAGGCAATGAAGCTTGTTGTCTCACACCTGGAGTCTGATGATTTGGACTCCGTTCTTGGTTCTGATGTTTGGTGCGACTGTAGGCCACTTTGCTTTGTGTTTCATGAGCTCTAAAATGGGAATAGCATTATTTCCTCCTTACCTGTCTGCCACACACCGAGCTGTTCAATGAAACTCAATAGAAAAACATTGTCTTTTTCAAGGCCGCATGTTTGCCTATGGAATTTCACTGACTGTCTCAAGAGTGTGATCCTATACCCCCCACAGAGAAAGAACAAGCTCCTTCTGCATGTGATGGTGCAATTTGTATTCCAGTACTCTGGCCTTTTCTGTAACATTAGAACCAAAGCAAGATATGTTGGACCAACAGATGGGTAAAAAAAAAAAAAAAAAAAAAAAAAAAAAAAAAAAAATATACAAGCTCTCGGGCATATGAGCTTGAAGAAGGCCTCCAAAAAATAGTTCATGGCTGAGAAAGCTCTTTTATTATTAGGATTTTTTCCTTCACTGCTATGGTTGGATTAATCAARTATTTCTCCATTCTCTACTTAAACTCATTTTATTCCTATGTCTAAGTCTTCCTCATTACAAGACAAACATGCAACCCTCACCTCTACAAAACAGTCTATAAGGAAATCAGCTTTTTTCTCCTACAAAAGCACAAACACATACAGGTAATATATGTGTCGCAGCCTGTGATCTCTTCCGCATGCTAAAGAAACTGACATTAGCTCTTCTTGCTCCAGAACTAGTGGACCTCAGTGATCCTTAGTCTCACTTGTGCAGAGCTGAACAAGAAAGCTTGAGTGCCTATCCAGGCCTTTAATCTGCTTTTTACCACCTTTGCTGTTGTAGGATTGGCATAGCTTTCACCTAGAAAGATGACACTGAAATCACTGCAAATTTATGGATTGTCAATTAAATAAATACACAAATACCAATCTCTTATTTCTAGCACTGCTGTAGTCAAGGAAAAATGCAGCTAATGAAGCACAGCCAGGTCTAATTTGAACTATATGGTGTTTCCTTATTTCCCACGACCTAGCCTAGAACCCAGCTAAAAGTGTTTGCTCCAMTTCTTCACTTCTGGCTCAGCTTTCATCACTTCTTCTCCTCTCCCGGCTCCCTGCTCCCTACTCCTTCTTATCTTCCTCCTATCTTCTGTAATCTCAGGCCCAGTAATTCAATTGTCTCAAGGCTTAGTTTGGTGTCCATTGCATTATTGTTTTTAGCTCACGATTTTTGTTTTTTTTTTGTTCAGTAGCTGAAAAACATGTCAACTCACATTTGACTTCCCCAATAAATCCCGTTATCCCTCTCCAGTTGCCAGTCTTCTCACTTACTGTCATTATCAGCTATATCCTATTTGCCCTAATCTAGTTATCTAGTCTCTTTATCAGCTTATCTTACCGGTCCTCACCCAAGCAAAACTCCTTTGAATCCAATAGCGGACAAAGACAAAGGCAATCCTGTACTCTTTGTAATGGGTAACTCTGAAACAAACTCGAAGYATGTGACAGACAATTCTGAAAGAAGACTTCCAAAGCATCCCTATGAAAAAAAGTTCAGGAAGTTGATTCAGGTAGGCTAAATGATTTCACTCAAATCACGAGACAAGCAGTCACCTAGGAATAAGATCTCCAAGACTTTGCTCCATAGCCTTGCACTACTTATCCAAYAAAATCCTCCACTCCTCCCACAACTGACAGAAATATATTCCTATACTTGCCTACTGCTTAGCCTCTCCAAGACTCTTCCAGGTGCTCACTGATGAAAAACACTCTCTTGGTAAAAAACACTTTGGCAAACTATACCCTGTGTGCCTCCTTCCTATGAATAATACAGTATTTCTCACCCACCATCTGAGCCTGGACTAAAATCTTTCACCAAACTATTTTTTTTATCATTATCTAAAAGGAAAATCTTGAAATGTTCAACCTCTGCTTGCAAAACATCACCTTTAACATGCCAGGCCCTTTGGAAGTACTCCTCAGTGAAAGGAGTCCAAATTGTGAAGAAAAACGTCCTTGCAGTAGAAAAGTTGATGAAGTTTTAGTTCTCTGTGCTGAATCAGTCGCCCAGTAGTGTGTTAGATGGCAGTGCAATGCAAAATGTAGTCTTTTCCAGATACAGTGCAAAACTGTGGTCCTAAGAGGCCAGAGATCATTGAGAATAGCATCTGTTTAGCATCAGCTAGCAACCAGACAAGTTTTTAGATCTGGAGGTGAAAGAAAAATCTCTCCTTCAGTGATACTGCAGCAGCATTATATGTAGACAGAATGTGATTATTCTAGTTGGATTTTGGGTAGGACTGGAGGGTAAAAATGGTTGTGGGAGCTTCAATAACTGTAAGTAGGTAGGACAAGGCGTGATATCTTGGTTTGAAAGAAGGCACCTGCAGAAGCACAATGCTCTGTATGACCTCAGCAGAGCCCTGTTTGGTAACTGGCTTGAAGTGGGGAAAAAAAATGAGGTCTTTTACTGACTCATTCCCATTTCCTGAGTCACTCGGGTTTCCCTTGCAGGTCTCCCATTTAAGCATTATTATAAAGTTGCATTACTGGCAATGCCATGATTAAAGCTGAGTTGTGATACCTTATAATATAAATTCCTCCTGCACTACACTTTACTGATTGAATTCTTTCTCCAAATTTGGCACAAATGCATCCAAAGAAGAATATATTTTCTAACATATATATTTTTTCTCTCTTCAAAAGTAAAATATTTTTGTGTTTTACTGAGAAAATCTTTAAAAACAGTTCCTTTAAAAATGTGAATATGTTTATTTTTATTTTCTTAGAGTTTTTTTTTCAATGTCCTCATTAATTTAAGACAATCTCTCCATGCTCCCTATTTCACCCTCTGACTCATCTTTGGGATTTCTCAGTCATATGCTGTGCAGTGGGAGCTGAAATAATCAGCAGAAAAGTCGGGCTCCTCTGTCTTTTTTTTTTTTTTTCCCTAATGTCATAACTTAATCAAGACATGGCAAGAAAAATGAGGAACTTGTCAAAGATGCAGAGAAAAAGCTACAAATAGACAATTAAGTGTACAATATTGTACAAATACATTATTAAACTAAATGAATTTACCAGAGTCAAATTAAAAATAATATTGCTTTTAAACCTTTGTGAAAGCAACCAATCCTAAAATACAAAACTGAACAACTCAACAATTAGGATCTAGAAGATGGGGTGTTGATTTCCTCCTCAAGCAAAAACTCTGCATGACTGTTTCAGTCTCTCATATGTCAGGGAAGGATTATAGCAGCTCTTTCTCATTTCCAAGAACACTGATAGGATAAATACATTGAGGACTGGGAGGCACTCAGGTCCAGACTCATCCCACTTAACTCTGACACCTCTCTGAGGTACCCAGGAAGAAGATTAATTATCCAAAACTACATAGAGTCAAGACAGAAGGACAGACATCTGCAGAACACAATCCAGTCTGCTGAGACGTGAGTCACCCTCAGGAACTGTCTATCTTTTTCCATGGACGCTATGGCAACTATGTACCTAGGGATGGCAGGTGGTTGTCTGAACAGAGGTATCCAGCAATATCTCAGGTGCCCTACCATACCTAAGACATGTGCATGGGGCAGGCAGGTATGACACAGGACTTTGAGGAGGCCTGCAGCTTTCTGAGGTGGTAACTAGAGACAGGGTGGGATGTCCTACCGCCCTTAACATGACATTGCATGCCCTTGCTTAGATGATGGAATTCCGCTCAGTGTCTAACATAAGTGAATACATCTGGCCTCAAGAACCACACAAATGAAGGCATTTAGAAGTTGAAAAGGAAATTTTAGTTAGGCATAGTAACACTCTGCTGAAGACTTCTGCTGATAGATAATATTGTGCATACCCTGGAAAGTATGTCAAACCCAGGGAAGTATCTTTCCTGTTCATTTCTCCTTCTTCTTTCAGGTTTTAGTTTTACCTAGAGTACGTTAGTTGTAAGTTTAGCTAGGAGTAAGAACTGGTAAAAAAAATGAAAAGGGTAAGATTAAGTTATATTATGCAGTGATTTTGCAATGGAGTGTTAAGAGCAGTGGCATTTCCTGACATCACTGCAGACCATATGGCACTTTGCACACCTCATCTCAGCTTCTGGCCATTAGGTGCTTTTTGTCTTGAAAGATATGGATATACATTAAGAAGTGCTCTCTGTACCTCTGCTCCCAGACTAGCAGCTGCTCTGTGTGTGCATGGGCATATGTTTGTTCCTCAATGATTTTACCGTGCCAGTATGAGTGAGGGAGCACGTGCCTAATCTTGCAGCAGACTCTCTAACTGGTAGCAAAGATACTATATAGAAAAATTGAGATAATTCTTGGGAAGGTCATGAAATCCATCCTGACTGACATTTCCTGTGCATGTTGTTCATATTTGTTTCCCTGTGAGTGTATCTATGGTCCTCCTCGTCTCTGAGCACCTCCTTCATCTAAGTTGATTATTGATCTTATTTAAGAAACTAAAATTAATAGCCTTATTGCTATAAGCTTCCTGTAAAGTCAGCAGAGAGATAGATCCAGACAGTAGTTCAGACCCAAGRTGGGCTGAATCACCTCTAGAGGTGCCTAGGACACCTCTGCACCTAACCTAGGCACCTTGGCTAGCTTCAAGCTGCATGGGATGCATTTGAGTCAAAGAGTCTTAMAAGTTTATATTTAGAAACTCCAACAAATTTCTCCCTCATCAGTGGAGATATGACCCTGATGTGTAATGCTGTTCCCTTTCCATATCATTGGCTTCTTTTCCTATCTCTCAGTTCCAGAGCCTTGCCTCTGACTTGCTGTATCTGAAAGAATATAAACTTTCTTCTCTTCCTCTTGATTATTTCTTCCAACCTTGCTAATAGCTGACCAGCTTTCCACTGCACTATAGCACAGTATATAATAACCTGCAATTATTGTCCATTTAGGCTTTCCCCTGGGTCTGCTTTATTCCTGCCATCAGTGGACCTGTACACTGCTTTTCTGCTGATTTTACTACCAGATTCATTACTGCTGAAAAGAAAAAAAAAATCACTGATGATCTACAACCTGTTATATAATTTTCCCGTCTGTCGTTCTTATCTTTTTTTTTCCAGCTCCTTGGCCTACTGAAGAGACTTTATGAAAATTGCTTTATAATAGGCCTTCCTCAGCTATTGCATCCTGCTCTGTACTGGATCACTCCTTGAGTATTTTGCTGCTGTCTTCTGTACTCTGTACAGCAATTCCAGTTTATGTGTTATCTGGAGGTCAGTGTGCATCGCATTTTCATCCTCCTTGACTAGGCTTCGCTGCCTTCCTTTCTGTTCAGGACAGCCAAGGTATTTAGAACCAAAMGCGGGATATTAGAAATTCTATTGATTTTACTTTTTATTAGGATGTAGAAAATTGCTATAGTAGATCTGACCTATTTCTTAGCATCTATAAATGAAATGTGCTGTATCAACAGAGTATCTATTGCCTTTCTTTTTCCACCTTCTAGGCCTTGGGTTCTCCAGGCCTAGGTTAGGTAGGCCAGTAAACTTTTCATGTATAAAAACTCTGATATTGATGATCGAAATACTATGACTTTCTCAAGGCAAAGTCGAGTGGCATTATGAGACTTAAGAGCCAAAGGGACAACAATGTGGGTAAGGTTTCTAAACAATTCAGAGCACCTAGACCACTGCAGACCTGATTTTACAAAGCCAAATTGTTGTTAGACCTATTTCTTACATATGTTTTTGTTCAATATGCCACTGATTAATTCAATTATCTTTGAATTTATCCACAGTTTGTTCCAGTAAATTTYGTAGACATATATCTGTGCGCTCTTATTCTGGCCTACATGTGTGCTGCTCCAAGAGTTAAATTTATATCATTGTTCATTCAAACAAAGCCAAACATCTGCTGCATCTCATTAATATATGTACATATGTGCCTTTCTTTAGCTCTCAAACACCGTAGCTGTGTTAATTGGCAGTGGTCATCCATGTCCTAGATCTGCTCAGTTCAGTGGTAGCCTCACTGTTCAAATGAACAGCAGCGAGAAGTGAGCCTTGACCCTTTGTTCACAGCTCCACACTACTGCTTTACCACCTGGCCGGGCCGATCTGTGTCCYGTAGACCTCCCGGGGGGCACTTGGGCCTTCTCTCCAGGAGGCTGTTTGTGCTACCCTCTAGTGGCCAAAACACAGAGAAGYCAGTCAAATCATGAGCATAGGCCAATTTTATGCAAAGGTGATTGCATATTTTTTGACACCACAAAATCAAAGCAAACCATTTTGGAAGGTGAAGAAAAAAAYCCCCAGCAAAACAACAGTGACAAATAAATCTGTTAAATGTTAAAGGTTAGGAATTAAAAGGAACTTCTAAAATATACATAATTTGCATAATATGAAACCTTGATGAAACGGAAGGTGCTTTTAGACTCTAGGTGGAGACTCAGAGTATTTTAAATACACCAGAGATTTCTTGTGTGAACAGAAGGCAATAGTTTGATGTTCCCACTCATACTCAGTAAAATATGACAAAAATACAGTGTTYCCCCAGTCTTTGTCTCTTGTCAACTATAAACCTTTTCAGCAACAGTAACTCTGCTTAAGTGTTCATACAGCACAGTGAATTTCAGCTCTTGGTTGAACTCTACCACAGCCGTGAAAGCAATAATTAAATAGGGTTTGATGAATTACAAGGGTGTTGAAGGGAAGATGAGGGAAGGTAGAACTAAATGCTGGAGAACTGCTGACCAAAGAGCGATGCTTGAGAGCTTTCTAAGAGTATGGGATAAGGTTTCCAGAACTACTGAGCCATCTGAGGTGCWGGATACTGATGTAGGTCTCAGACAGAGCAAGTGGGAGAATTTAGAGAGAGGTGAGGAAGGGTAGTGGGATAATATAGCTAACTGATCAGTGAAGGAAAATGGGCAAAAAAGCTGAGGGTGTGAGCACTGCAAGGACGAAACTACTAATGGGATTTAGCATTTAGAAGCAAGTAACTAACCATGCTCTTTTTGTTCGCCTTCCTACTCTGCCCCACACTCCTCCTTTCAAATGTCCTTTTAAAAATGGGCATATTTTCACTCTCAAAGAGTCAGATTTCTACAGGCGAAATAGGCTTAACAAGAACCATGCAAAATGTTGGGCAGAACTAGTAGAAACCACTTTCAGTTCCATTTTTCAAACCGATGGACACAGTGTGTAGCAGTGGACCTGTTTTGATCCCAAACATGAAACACGGGTTGCACTGCTTCTGGGACCTAGGGGAGAAATGTTCCTATGCATTCACACTGACCTAACATTTTCTCAGAAAGCTGAAGGCCTTTTAGCAAAGATTATCAGAAATGCTAAAGGCCTCTTATGTTCATCCACAGTGAAGAAATTTAATTATTAGTTGCTGGGATATTCAAAAGGTTCCAGTTGCTTCCAAAATAATAGAAAAAAATAGATTTTTAAAATATTGACTTTCAGTAACACTTGTATTCTCACTTTCAGTGATATCCAAACTACTGATCAAATGCCAAAGGAAAAACTTAGGTGGAGGTAAGCCCATAAATTTACAGGAAAAATCCAAAAACTCACTTAATTGTTTTAGGTGGCATGAAGCAGCATCCAATTTTATCATTTGCTGACTGATAATTATCTTATGAYAATGTGCCTAAGCAACTCTATGTCATCTACTGGGCATTTGGAGGAGAGCTGCCATTTTGTTTGTGCTGTGCTTCTGGAAACCTATCTCCTATGAGGCTATTTTAATCTCATGAAATAGTAACCTTTAATTCGAGGGGCTTGAAGTAGTAGGCAAAAATCAAAGTAAGAGTTACATTCATAAAAAACTCATGAGTTTGGCAAAGGGGATAAGACAGCAGCTGAGAGTTTTGAATTGAAAGCTTAGTGGTTAGATCACTGTTGCTTAGTATTTGTCTTCAAAGCTGTACTCCCAGAAAGAGGGGCAGGCAACCTAGATATTAAGTGGAAGATCAGATTAACCCTGACATTTCTAGGTCAAGGGAATAACTGAGGTCATGTCTTTCCCATGCCCACCAAAGTCACATCTGTGCTGATCAGAAAGCTYGTGGAAGTACTGATACAAAATTCAGGAGGGCAAATGGTGCTGCTACTCTTTAAAATGCAACATGTCAACAATTACTGGTATTTTCACTTACTACTTCACTGTATATGTTCTCCTCTGTCTCTCTAAAGCAATCTTATAAATCATTGAAAAGAAGGGTTCTATTTTTGCCTCAAATATCCTAGCCTTGAAATCTCATGAATATTTTCTAAATTAGGTCTCCAGTTTACTAGATTATTTCATTATTTGTAACTGGCTGCTCTATTTTCTTTGCTGGTCCTTACTTTGGGGAACAAAAGCTTGGGGGCAGAACAATCAAGCAACTAGGTACTGTCTGATAAAGAGCAACCATCCATCTTTTTTGGTGTCCAGAATACACTTATCTTCAGGTTCTGTATGTTATGGAGAATTTATGTTCTTGGACAAGAAAAAAAAAAGTTAACTTCAGTTAGTAATACTTGGGAGCAGACTCAGGGTTAGACCGTAGTGAATGTAGAAACATAAAATAATCTCTTCTTTTGTCCTTCTGAGGTCGAGTATCTCTGCCTATTGCATGCCTGWTAGCAGTTCACCCTGTGTTAAAGAAACTCCAACAACGGAGATGGTACAAGCTATCCAAACAAATTACTCAGCTGCTTAACTATTTGCCATCAGGAGAACATTTTCCTGATGTCTAATTTAAATCTGCTTTGCTGTAATTTAAGTCCATTCCTTCTCTTCCTRTCCACAGTAGCTCTGAAGAACAATTCGTCACACTTGTTTGGCAGCTTTTGAAAAGCAGAACCATTAGCTTGTCTCACACTAGTTTCCTTCTTCCTAAACAAATTGCACCCACTCCTTAAATTTTATTTTGAAAACAAACAAGACATGTATGACTTGACAATGTAGTAGCAGATCTATGTTCAGAGCTCTGATTTTGATTTGCCATTTTTAGTCCAATCCTTGATTGTCCGTTACTCACTAGGGTCATATTTGTGTTAATTCCTATTTAAAAATCACTGTAAGTTCTGTTTCAATTTTTCTTTTCCTTAGTGATGTTGATCCTCCTCGAGTTTCACACAAGTCAGAACCCAAYCAGCTACTATCTTAAGTGCAATTCTAACATTATTTTCCTTTCAGCATCCTATTCAACTTAGACTATTCAGATTTAATATGAAAGAAATGGAGAAAAATAAGAACTTCCTTTTTTCTTTTTTTTTCAATGCTAGGTCATACAGGAGACAGGAAAGGAAGGTAAGCAGGAAGGCAGGAAGTATTACCCTGTTTCTGATTTTTGTCGGACATCTCTGCTTTTTTCTATTAAAAAAATTGCTTATTGCTGTCATTTACYTTTATGTACTATTGAATCCTTCTGATAATTCATGTGCTTGCAGTGTCTGAAGACATAAATTGTAACTGAACAATTCTTTCTAGTAGTTGGGTTATGCAGTATTTGGATCTAATCATTACTTTAAGTTTGTCTGTTTGTTTTTTTAAGAAATAAGAAAACCCTCAGTACTGACCTTTTTTTAAAAAAAGTAAAAAAAATGCATTTCTATTTTTAAGTTTCAAAATACAGCATTTGAGAAGGTTTGAGAAAGTTGGACTGTATCTACAGTTGACTGAAAAACACAGGGAAAATGCAGTGGACAGTGTAAATTAGAAAGGAATAAAATCTTGAAATCAGAGTTAATGTTTAAATCCTAATACTTGAAACATGCAGTCATCTTTAGGTAATAGGGAGTTTATTTCACAAATTGTTGTCAATAGAAATGATTTTACCTTCAGCTTTGATTGCCTGTTTTTCTSTGTCTCCCTCTGCTATTTGACTGTAATTTATAAAAGACACTACGGAGTATGATACCTGTAGCAATGGTCTTTGTAAATGTGACAAGTAGCAGCTCTTTCTGTAACACCAGTGCTGTTCTGGGACTTACAGAACGATGCTTTAATCAGTAATAGTTATGGGTTCCCGTGCAGGGACTGTTGCTTTTCCACAGTAAAATTGCAGTCTCAGCCACCAAAATTCAGCACCCGAGAAGGGAGGACTCTGCTGTATCCCAGAAAAGTCCTGAGTCCCATCGGGGGTAGACCCATCACTTTATTTCTAGGCATTATGGAACAGAGAACAACTATTGTCCATGTGTCAGAGACACATTTTATTGAAAACCCTGTTTGGTTATCTTCTATGCTATCTGAATCACTTGGGGTAAGTCATTAAGTTTCTTTTGTCCAAATTTCTTCTCTCTGGAACCTGGAGAAAAGGATTTCTTGACCTTGTAAGGAGAAAAGGGTCTAAAACTACGTAATGGTACTAAAAAGGGATATGATGCTTAAGTACCATTACGGCAAGGATAACCACTCTGTAGCAAATTTTGAAGCAGCGACACCTTTCAGAGTATGTACAAAGATCCAGATGTGCAAAAGCAAAGGAATACATTGCAATGACTATCCCCTCTTTTGTTCGCTTCATAAACAAATGCATTTATCTTCAAGAAGAAATCATCATATGTAGAAAAAGTATGTTATTTTACTTCAAATGAGATTTCACGTATATTAATTTTACTATTAATTTATATTGTATAAATTTATTAGTCTATAAAGAATATGCTTAGCTATCAAAATTAGAATGAGAAATAAAACAAGTCTTGAGTCAGAGTTCTTATTGTTGTACCGTTTTAAATGACCATTCCTTGGCAACTAACATGACTCATGCATTTGTCTATTTTGTGGGCAATGTGAGAGTCTCAATATTTTCACTACTTAAGATTTTTAAACTATGTGATTTGTAAACCATGTAAATGATACCAAGTTGCAACTTTAAATGTTTTTTAAGTGGAGATTTTGACACTTTATATAGCAGATAATAGTCCTAGATAATGGATTCATTAGATGCTGTGGGGTCTTATTACTTCTAAAAAGTAGATAATTTCCTCTCAGAAAGGCAGCTCTGGTTGCTCTGTTTCCTGTTAAGGTTCATGATGTTTCCCATTGCAAGACGGTCTATCCAGTTCCTTCCAGTTTTTCCATCTTGGGTGTTTGCCTTTATAGAAAAATATTGACTAAAARCACTAGCTCTTCCTGAGAACATAACTACAGAAAAATATATTGCTTGTCCTAGCTAGGAATTTCTAGTAATTTTGTTAATTAAGTTCCAACTCTATGAGATACTAGAGTAAGGACTCAAGACCTCAGATGATGACCTTTGGTTGTGATATGTGTCCTTGGTGTGCTCGGGATTTAACTGAGGTACAGGCCTTTAAAATTCACAAACTCTCTATGCCTGTTAGACATACTTTAAATCTCAACTGCTAAGTTCAATTTTCAYTCCAATTGCAGTTCAGAGTTACTGTAGGCTCGGACAGGTTCACCATTTCAGTATTGTCTCCCCTGTGCTTTCTCTGGTCCTCCTTCCTTTATATTCTCCTCAGATRTGTCTAGTTGGAGAAGAGGAGGAAATTGTTTGATGCAAATGCAGGTAAGAGAAGATTTGGCCCTAAAATGGTTTAAGTAACTTAGGATAAGGAATTTTTTGAGTGGGAGATTGGGGTGGAGAGGGAGAGGAAAAAGTGAAAAAAGGAAAGAGAAACTTGTATTTGGTACTGATGGGAAGAAAAGGGGAGACTGGACATGAACTGAACTGGACATCTGAGGGAAATAGGAAGATGCATCTATTAAAAAGTTTGGGGCAGTATGGGGCAAGGAGACAAGAAAGGGTTAAGGATGGATACTAGGGATAAACCAATATGGGCAGAAAATATTTGTATGGAGGAAAATTATTTTCCTTTACCAAATTTCTGAGCATCCGGTGAAGAAAGAATTTACTGACAGTTTTGCAGATGGAAAATATCACGTAAGATGATATTGAAAGGTCAGGAACTGACTATCTCAATACAATACCTGTAATTTTAAGGCTTAATAGCTCAGTGCTTCAGTTTTTCACTCACATGAGTAAGACATGTAAACAAAACACTRAAGGGTTTTAAAGTGATCTCTGTTTTACCCATGCACTGAAAATGAAGGCAAAATTATTTTAAACTTTTAAAATGAAAACAAAGGGTTTTTTCTCCAGTGAAGCTGTTTTAAAATAATAGCATTTTAACTTTGTTATTAAAATATTTTTTTAATATAATGCTTCTTTAAATTCCCTTGGAGAAAACATCTGACTAAGTTAAAGCACACATCAGTCCTTCACACAGATATTATTATACAAAAGTCTCCAGTTTTCAATTCTGTTCATATTTTATGCCTGTTCTCCTTACAGTCATGTGAGAGGAGCTAGAAATAAAACTAAATCCAGGAAATTTTTCCTTTACAAGTCAGAAAGCTGCCAACAGAGTGTTTCTTGATGTGATGGAGTGGTGGTTTTTCTGAGATGAACATTTGCAGCATCTAAACTCACTTCCTCAAGCAACCATCAGATGGTAGCAATGCTTGTTTGCTATCTACCATGGACTAGCTTCAAACTGGGATGCAGAAATGAAGGCCATTACTGCCAATCCCTGCGGCCAACCAGTCGGCTTTCCAGAGTGCTCTGTTGTTAGCATTTTGGGACACATGAGMGCTGCAGATCACAGTTTTAATGTTGAGGTAGATGCTATGTAAAATAATCTGATCTTATATACACAGARCTGTAGCCAATAGCCGCATGCTTGAGGGAACAGATGAAGCCAAAGGGAAATGCAGATGTCCTGACTCTGGTTTGTTCTCTAGGTTTTGGGTTGCTACAGCTGCAAAGAAGGACTCTAAGGTGTGCAGAAATAAAAGTAGTGAGAAAATTGACTTGGGACTTTGAAATTAACTGTAGTAGAAATTCTCTGGGAAATGGATCTAATGTTGCAGAAGGGTGGTAGGACAGATCCCTGCTGCATGTAGGAGTCCATGGCAAAGCAATAGAAAACTTTCCTGTTGAAGGCATGGCCTAAGGTCACTGAAAACAACCCTCTACTCTGAATGCTTCTAATCTAGCTTTTTCTGTGAAGCTAAGGACAGGATTTAACTCTTTCGACTTTAAAGATCTTGAAGCTAGACACCTAAGCCTGAATTACTATCATGYCCCACATACAGCCAGTGGGGAGCTGGAGACCTCTCCAGCAAGAGAAAACATTTGCCCAGCCTCAGATACCTGCTTTGGGGAGAAATGAAKCCTCTTGTGAAGGTGTCTGTTCCTCTCTACTGATCAGAAATAGATCTTGTTTGACTACCTTTGATTTTGGCACTTAATTTTAGGTGACTAAGATAGGAAYAATCAGACCCCCTTATGTCATTGAAAGGCACAGTTCCTAGCACAGGTTATGCTTTCCCTTCTTAGTCAAAAAATAAGAATAGGCTTGACAGAAAGTATGTATATGACATGCAGTGAAAAACATCTGTAACTATCATATTCAGTTCATTAACACATTTAAATTAATCGATTCATCTCTAGCTGCTTAAATTATTAAGTTTCTCCTGAGATATCAGTGCTATTGGGAACATCATCAGGAGTTAGAACGTGTGTTTGTTCACGTGTGTTATTTTTGCCAATCTCCCTTAATGTCAGGGAGYGAGTCCTTTAACATACTGAGACATTTTGCTGAGAGATATCTGATCCAGCTGCTTTGAGAGAGCTGCATCTTCGGGTTCACCTTGTCTTGCTGTGCTTGGTGCTCGTGTGAAACCTTCTTTGGCAAAATGTCCCTTTTATTTCCCCTCCAGCCCCTGTCCCCTTCATCTCCAAATGTCTCCTGCTCAGTCTTCCCGAGGTGGCAGCTTCATTAAACTGCGGGATGGACGCTTGGGGCATCTTTACTGTTTGAGACAACTAATTCCCATCAGTAAATTACTAAACTGTAGCCCACTGTCAGACTTTATGATGGCAGGTGTACTATATTTAGCAAAAATAGGTTTGGCATGCCTGATTACCTGTTTAGCCATAGTGTCTCCTAGTAAGCTCTCAGGGAAGTGAGAATAATATTCTAGAACAAGTACATTTTTTTTCCTGTCAGCATAATCAGACCTATGTCGGCTTTGCTCCAGAGAGCTTTTTTTCCCTTTTTTCCTGAGTCATTGACATTGGATTTTTTTGACTTAGACTGGGCTTATATTTTTGGCATGTATAGCAAGTCTTGACAACTTCTTAAATGTCACTTTATATTTGTCTAGCATACATTTTTTTCCTAGCTYTTTCTTTTTCCTTAGATTTTTCAATTCTTAACTGGTGTTAGTAGATCCCCAGAATTATGTGCAGCATCTGGATGCAGCCATGATCCGGGAGGCTCAGGAAGTGCTCTAGACTATTTACTCTTATCCTATATGCCCCTCACTAGGTAGTGTTACTAGGCAACTCAACCTCCTCAGTCACCCTGGCAATGTGTCTTCAGGACTGGATATCATGCTGTACCTGCCCAGATCTGCAGGGTCTCGTCCTGTGTGGTTGATCTAGCAAGCAYGGTCTGAATTTTTTCAGATGAGAGGCATTCTCTTGTGCTAGATCAAAGATTAAGCTCAGAGCATACCTCTGCGCTGTGCTCTTTTGTGCTTCCCATAGATCATAGAATCAGTAAGGTTGGAAGGGACCTCTGGAGATCAGCTAGTCCAACCTCCCCCCTCAGCAGGATCACCYGGAGCATGGTAGACAGGGTTGCATCCAGGCGGGCCTTGAATATCTCCAGAGAAGGAGACTCCACAACCTATCTGGGAGAGGGACGCTAGCTTTTAGCTGTCTGCTAAGTCTGTCTTTAACTTGAAAATCATATCAAAAAGAGAAAACTATATTTTCAGCATCRTAGTGGGAGGCCACAAAATGTTTACCTGTGGTTTATGGTCAAGGTGGAGAATAACTGCCTTTTATAAATAAATACATATTTTTTACTACATCTATATATAAAGACTAATTTAAGTCCATTTAAGTGCATCAGTGCTGTTCTTTGTTAGCATCARTGAATCCTGTGCCACTCACCTTTGGTTTTGACCATGATTGCCTTAAGAGATAATAGTAGTGCCCACCCTGAACAACTGCATTTTACACTTACACATAGCACTTTATAGCTAGGCCCTTTTAAATGAATGCTCTGTGTTTGCAATTCTTTACTGAGATTTGCATCACATATTCACAGGACATCTCTGCCTGGCATCGGTTTGAATAGTTAGATTGGCAGATATTTTTTCTATATTGCTCATCCGTATATTTTCCCTCTCTTTTGCAACAGGATGACTAGTAATGACTTACTGATCGACTTAAAAACCTTGTTGAATCAAACTCATATATTTGTTTTTGTGGTACAGAGTTTGCAACTTTGAAATACTTGCTCTATTTTGAGGATGCCCAAAGCTTTCAGTTATGTTATTCCACTGTCCTATCCCGGAGCTATCACTGTCATCTGTGCAGATCTCTCTGCTGACCACTGCGTGGCTCATTTGTAGTGAGCTAGTTCAGGTGTCAAAACTGATCTAAATGGYGAAGTGTGGAAGCAATGCCTGCAAAATATACAGTATCCTGAATGTGCAGAAATGTGTGGAATTTCTTGTAAAAGTACAAGCCAAAACTACGACTTTTCAAGTAGAAAATATTTGGCATTGGCCCTAACCTAAAGCGTTTTTTTTTCCCTTTGAGAGTAGTAGTAGCCGTTTTCCTTTTACATTTTTTATTTCACTTGGAAGCATCTATGGACAGGAAGGGTCTCATCTTCCCCAGTCTCTCCATTTGGCACTGCTCGCTCAACCATCTCAGGGCAATAACTCTGCTTCAGCTTTTCTTTTAGCCTCTTTAACAAAAAAGCTCCGTTTCCTTCCAAAGTTGTTTTAGTCCCCTGCTCTTATGATGCATGTACCTTTTTGATGACTTTAAGTTCTTGTCAAATTTTGAGCTCAATAATCAGTGAGCTCTTTTCCTGGGTGTATGACAATCATCACATAGCAGGAATTTCTGTTAAACACCAAATGTGATGCTCGAATGGCTCCATGGTAACTGGAGAGCAGAGTACTCTGAAGAAAAGATGGGGCAGTACTTGCTTTTTACTGTTTTTTCAGCTCAATTAATGCATGCACTTAAATGGTAAAAATAAAAACTGTTGTTTATGCAGTAATATATAAATAACAGGAAGTTACAACATCCYCAGTTCTGTTGGTTAACCACATATGTAAGCCCCTGCTAATTCTTCTCACTTTGCAATATAGGAATTCAGAAATAATAATTCATAGATTTATAGGCCATAAACTTACATTATGGCCATCTGGTCTTACTGCATAGAATGAAGCTGGAGAATTTCTCCCAGTGATTGCTTTACCAAGCTCAAACACCTACTGCTGAACCACAGCAATTCCTTCAGAAAGTTAAACCAGTTTTGATCTTGCAGGTGCTGATGACTAGTCCTGTTTTTCTCCTCTCATGCCAGTGATGAGGCTTATGCCATGATGTAGCTTTGAAAAACCCAGATGTAGCTCTGGGCACATGAGAGATGTTATAATGTGAGACTGAGTACACTTGTGGAAATGGTATTCTTTTGACTTAAAATAAGAATAACAGCAGCTGATGATATATCAAGGCCTGTATTTATTTTATCCACTTTTTATGTGGTTGATAGGGCGATGACTAACATTTCTTTCTKGATGGAGAACAAAACAGGGTGAATAAAACATGTGAAAAGTTAAGTTAAAGGCATCTGTGGTTACTGAAAGATAGCAGGCATCAGTAGGGAAGTACATGGAGAATTTGGGAGCTCTTAGTTTTTAGTGCTTTCAGTTTAAATGTCATACATCAACATGATATTTTTATAAATGTATAGAATTTAGGTTCAGAGTTTTCTTAAATAACAACAACAACAACAACAACAACAAAAGAATTTATAACTTTCTGGTCCCAGGGTTAAGGTCCTCATTCAACCTTCAGCCAGTTATCCAGTGTAAATAAGAGACTACTCGATGACATTAGTGGAAGATATCCACATGTATGAAGAGCAAGGCATTTTCTTCCTCGAGACAACATGCTGTTCAAGTAAACTTGCACAGACATTAAAAGAGATGACTCATGATTTGAAAAAGTTGAGAGYTATTCAAAGTATTTTTGCAATTAATAATGGAAAGAATATAATGTAGAAACAAAAAAGCATACGCAAGTGAGAGACATCTGCTTCCCTCACAATTTAGAAACACCTAGAATACTTGCCCTTGTGTAAAATAGCTCAGCTCTGTACCAAGACAGACAGAGATCCCTTTCTCTCCACTGTTGGTAAGCCTTAGCCCCAACTGTAAAAGAGAATTAGATGGAGAGGAGGAAATGGCACATCCCAAGGAAAGGAATTAAGATTGACAAAAAATATCCACGAGCATCCRTCAGCCCAGGACAGTCTGTTTGTCAGTTGTGCAGGTTTGTGGGTTATATCAAGTCAGATTTCTCCGTTATGTTGAACATACTTGATTAAAATCAAACCAAAGAGGATTCTCAGATGCCTTGAACTGACTCTGTGGTAAACATAAGCAAACCTAAATATCTGTTTTATTATAGTTTATTATGTAAGTGTTGGTTCATAATAAATCATTGTACTGTGTAGAAACAATCTTGAAACAAGTGCATAAATATTAAATGGCCTCAGGAATAAAGACATTTTTAGCAGAATTATTGAGTGTGGTTTTCCAAATCCATTGGGTAATCCAAAATCCCTATAGTCATTTAAGGACCAACATCTACTGTCATTTATAGTAATGTAAATCCAATGTAACTATGTTGAAGTCAATAGAGTTATTGTAAATTAACATAAAAAATAAACAGTGTTTGGCCTATGAAATATAAACAGCATAATTGCCTGAAATTCTATCCATTAGGATAAAGAAAAAAATTTCTATACCTCTGCATAAATGGGAATTAAAGTGATCTGCATTATGTGTGTACATTTAGTCAAAAAAGATTATACTGATTTCATTCATGTAATAAAGCTCTTACACCCTAATCAGAAACCTTGAAGTAGAAGTTATTCATTTTTTAAAAAATGCTATTCTACAGTTTAATAATTCCAGCAGAAGAAAAAGAAGGACCAGCTCCTTGGCTTTTGCAAGGTAGAGATATTCAGTCCAATTTYGCTGTTTGCAGGCCACTTTACTTTTCGGACAAAGTGGTAAAAAGATGAGCAATTCCCGTACCCTCAGTGGCTGATGTGCCACAGGCTTCCCGCATTGCTAGGACAGTCTCTTTGGGGATAGCTACGTTGTGCCTCTGTTGCCTGTCTGTTGTGTGACCTGAAGCCTAAAGAACACTCACACAGGTTGTCCTTGTCTCTCCTCATGGATATACTCACACTACGCAATCTGCCTGCATGTACAATGTATATGTAGGGATGACAGACAGCTTGGCTGTTCAGAGACCTGCAACAGTCATGTTACAGTCTTGCTGGAGTAGATGGAAGCCCAGAGCTCCAGGGCTCCTTGATGTAGTCCTCAAGACTGCCTTTGGGGACTCCCTGACATATAACGTGTGGATTTTCCTTGTAGGAGTGCCAGCTGGGTCAGAGCTGGACCTGAAGTGTGAGTGGGGAGCAGGGACCATGGCCCGATGCTCCAGGAACATTGTAGCAGTGATGCAGTCTGCAGTCTGGATCCTGAGCTTTGAAGTGTAGATCGTGGCACTCATCTGCCTGACAGGGTGGTGCAAGAATGAACRTGCCGATGAAAGGAAAGCAGGATGCTGCTGTGGTTCCTATTGTAGGTAGAGCAAGGTAAAAGGGATACAGGTGGAGCAATAACACTCTCTCCTTGATGTATTTATTTGTTCATTCATAAGCAGTTGAGGCTCATTCTAGCCCTTGGTGGAAAACCCAGACTTAGTAGACATATACCATGCAATGTGGGGTGCTTTTATCTGATTTGTGGCTCAGGATCATTGCTCATGGCCCAGACTGGATCCACAGCCATGAGGTGGCCTTGCAGGGCATGGCAGACACTGGAATTCAAATCCATCCTGCCAGGACAGACCTGACGACTTGCCCTCTGCCCTGCTTTCCTACAGCGACAGACTTGGTTGCAACTACAGGACATGGGACAACTGCAGGACATTGTGTTGTATATTTGAGTGCTTGATTTATGAAACACAGCAACGGCAAACCAAAGCTGGAACAACTTGTCCAAAGGAAAATTCCCTGTGCTTCAGCTAGGAAACATGCTTTTAAATGCAACCTCAAAACATCTATTATAAACCAGAACAATTTGTATTGTATTCAATAATGTTTTCAAAGRATTGTCAACCTCTGTCTGCAGATACCTTTTCTCACAACATATAATGTATAGCACTCATTTTCCCCCCTCTCAATAACCGTATAACAGAGATATGCATTACAGAAAATGTGTATAGGTTTGCTTCTATTATAGTCATGATCAAAAGGTTATGATATATTGAAATATTTGCTTTGTACAAATACATCTGTTATCAGAGGGTTCCTTAACATAAATGGTGTATTTTCTATAATGTGCTCCGCTTAATGAATGGTTCGGCAAAGGCATGAGAACAGAGCTATGTGGGGAGAATGCAGTAATTTCTCTTTAGCATGCAGGAATTCTGAATACAAGTAAATGCATGCCAAATTTTATAGCTTCTAAATCTGAATAATTGTATTTCTGAGCTGTGCATCTGGGTAGATAATAAAGCCACAAAACAATTTAATGAAACATATAAAAAATCAAATGACATTACTAAATATTATAATATGCAGAAAATATATTTTGCATATTGTCACCTAATCTTTCATCCACACACTAACAAATAATGCAACAATAATTGAAAGTCTTATTATCCATCTACGTAAATTGAGACCAAATTTACCTTGTTTCCTTTTCTTTGCGTGTGTGTGTGTGAGTGTGGGCTTGTGTGTGTGCATGAGCATAAAAGTGAGATTGATATTATTGCTTTATGCTTATGGTATGTTTTTTCCACTATAACTAAGGTGACCAACGTAAGTCTTTTTTTCCTGTTCAAATCAGTCCTCAACTCATACTGCGATTATGTTACCTAGCCAAGTATTTATAAGAGGCAAGACTTGAATATGTGGCCTTCATTGCTCCCTCTCTTTGATGCATAATTCTGCAGAAAGGAAAACTGGAATGCTATAAGGGAAGTGGGACTCCTCRTATATAAATATAGATATCTAAACCTCACAGATGTGAGTTACCCTAATCACCCCTTATAGTCAATGGAAAGATATGAGCGATTCAGCGGACAGTTCTGCTGATTCATTCCAGAGGCTTATTTTAGGATGAGGCGAAGTGCCCTTTCGGGGGTACATATTTCTTTCKGTTGACTATTCAGGAATCCTAAACGACTAGTTTAGACTAAGATGTCTAACTTTTAGCAGGCTAARTAAGGAAACCTGAATGCAACGTAAAAAGAGGTGAAAATACTCACGGGCTCCAGGAGAGGGAGGGATCTCTTTTRTTCTCGCAGTGATTCGAGCGCCCTGCCACTGATTTGTTCTACTGTGCCATGGAAGAGGTCACTGCGGACGTCCAGCTGGTTGTCATGTCTGGATTTAAAAGGACAACAATCTGAGGTGTCTGCTGCAAAATGCCTTTTACAAAGGTGAGCCTGTAACATCAAAGGCCACACAAACAGCAGGAAAGGGTTTGAATTTCTGAAAGACCAGAGCTCRGTAATGTTGATCTGGCTTACTCAAGACAGTTGTCTCCCTTTTCTTTTGCTGTAAAGTGTTGGCCCAGATTTTGACATGCTTGCATGGAACGATGTCTCATTCCACAGGATGTCCTGTTAAAGTCAGTGCAGGAAATGTCACTATTCACCATGTGGAACTGGGAAAGTCACTGCCTTGTTTCAAATATATAACCAGTTATTTTTGATAGTTACTTCCTAAATTCATGGAGGATTACCACCACACCATCCATTCCCTTGCTGCTGGAAGGAAATCAGCTCTGTCTGCTGTTCTTTACTCTGCTTTCTCACAGATGTCAGGTCAAATTCAAAGTCTTGAACCTTACATTATAAAATCTGGAAAAGTAACTTGAAGACTAAAAAAACACCCTAAGATAATTAGTGAAAAATTTCTCTTCTTATGAAATAAGGAACAGTCCTCRGTGAAGATAGAGGCTTTGTACTATGAAGCTTTTTTGTACTGAAGACAGGACGTTTTTTAGGAATCACACTGTGACTGTAGAACAAATTTCTGCAAGAAGAAAGAGCCATTGTATAGATCATAACACTTGCCACTTTGARTGTCAAGTGCAGTTCTTAATACCTTTTGCTGTTCTTGCAAACAGCTTGTACTGTATTGATATAAAATAGTCAGTTAAAAAATTACAATTTTCTTTTGAGAAGAAAGGATAAGAAAGACTCATATGTAGCTACCCTTGAGTCACATTTCTTACTGTGCTGGTGGAAGGAGCAAAAATGCTTTGGGGGAAATATGAGTATAACTATGTTGAAAAAAAGATTAGGAATTGCCATACAGAGATTTGCTGCAGTGAAATGGTCAACAGAATAATCAATGCATATAGAAATACTCTGTTTCCTTGATTTAAGAACCAAATGTTTGTAGACAGGTTCTCCTCTCACTCATATTGGAGTAATTTGTTGTACTTTCACAGGATGCGAAAGAAAACTTGGCCCTTAATCTGTGAAAGGAATTTTTCAGGAGCAAGAATTTGATTTGACTTCAAAGAATATGAATCAATTCTTTCTATTCTGTAGTCAATTATTCCCTTTCAATGCAGCTCCCATGGGGAATAAGACTTTCTCTGATGAGGCTGAGCCTTACAGTCCATTGCAATCCCCCTGGATTCAGCTATGCCTCTGAGATTCTTTCTTTCTTATTCTTTCATTCTTTCTTTTTAATTTCCTTTTCATTCTTTAATTCTTTCTTACTTTCTTTCTTTCTTTTTCCTTCTTTCTCTCTTTCATTCTTTCTTTCTTTCTTTCTTTCTCTCTTCCTTCCTTCCTAGGTTTATCGACAATTTCTTGAAAATTTCCTTAAAGAGTCACTATCTAAAAAGGAACTAAAATTAAACCTTTGTAGCTTTATCTAAGGAAGTTCTATTGTTTGGTGCGTCTACAGGAGACTTTTTATGCTTCAGATATGGTTTGTATATGATTTATGATGCCATATAATCTTGAAAAAATAAAACTCCTACAGATTAAGATCTGGGATTGGATAGTCTAATTCCTCAAATATATATATATATRTATATATATATGTGTGTGTGTGTGTGTGTGTGTGTGTATATATATATGTATATATATTTAAATGGTTGAAACCTTTGTGATTCACTAATGCTAAGCTGGATTCTGTCTTTCAAAGAGTACAGATGGTCTTTATATGTTTTCTTGCCTTAAGTTTTCTTAGTTTTTTAAAGACATTATTACCTTCCATTCAAAATAAAATGCATATATAAGTAATACACTTTCTGTGTTCTTTAGCGAGTATAAACGTGGAGCACTGTGTGCCTAAAATAAATTTAAGAAAACGCCTGTCAGCTTCCTTTTTGATGATGGTGAGTGTGATAAAATAATCTTTTTAGGCTTAATATGACTTAATATGTGCTTTTGAATGGAATATGAATTTCAGAGTCTTATGGTAAAGATAGGTTTAGAAAAGAAATATAATTGTGAAGTTCAGTCCTAGATCCATGTTTGAACATTATTTTGAGAATCTGAAAGATCAGACTTTGTGGCTGTATTTTCAGAAAAGACTTACTGAGTACTAAGCTTCCACTCTTCACTCTCCCGTCCCTCCAGATCTATTCATTTTAGTTGTTAAACTGAAAACAGATCCATTTAGAAAATCTTTCCCTTAGTTGTAAAAAGAGTGTTTACAGCTCAGTTAAATGAACCTTGTAAATTTATCTGGATCGAAATATAGATTTGATACACAGGTTATTTTCTGAAATTTAGCTATATATAATTCATTTTTTGTGTCAGCCATAAAATGTAAGAAATATATTCTGGTGAAAATTTTACAGGGCCATTAAAATGACCCAAATTTGTTAAGAAGATGTGATTTCTCTGTTTCAAAGTGGCATATAAATGGAGAATGGGAAAGAAAAGTGGAAAAACAGGATCTTCCCCTCCCATTTTCAAAGTATTTCTAAATGTTTCTMTCAGTACATCAAAAGCTTCATTTAATCTACTAGATCTGAAGTGTTAAATATCTCTACATAATATCTTTAATGCAAACAACAAAATATTCCAAAATTTTAATTGAAAATGTGGAAGTAAAATAGATTGTAAACCTGAAGTGAAATAGATCCTTCTAATCTCAATGTCCCATTGCTTAGAAGGATAAAAGAAAACCAAAAAAGGAAATTTGATTTTTCATTCAAAAACTGACAATTTGATTACACACCTGGAGTCACTATCTGGAATGGGGTAAGGCTGCAGATAAAYTGACGGATTGGTATAGGGAAACATTATGCCTAACTTTTCCTTCATAGGTGAGAGTGAAGTCTTGGCATTTTTGGCTTTTGCTCCATAGCTTTAAGATACTGGAAAAGATTGAGGTTCTGTGATCTAAGGTGAAATTTATCCAGACAAGGAAACATCTCTTTTTTAGATATTCTGCTTTAATTTCATGTTCTTTCCCTTTAATGTTAAATGGGTCACAGAATTAGAACCTACCACCCTTTAAAGCTGCCCATGTTTCCTTCTACTGTCTAAGATAACCTGCAGTGATTAGAATTACTTAACATTTCAGGCAGGTGGCTTCTTGAGTTAAGGTGGAGGATGGGGTAGAAATACTCTAGCTTATTGGYAAGCAAAGTAAGCAGCGCTGGTCTCACTGGTAGCAGGAAGATGAGTGGTTTAGCATCAGACATTATATACTTGGAAGAAATAAAAAAAATCAGGAAAAATATAAATAAAAAAGAGTGCAAAGTTTTATTGTCAAGCGCGGCTGTCACTTCATGAAACCACAGTCATATATAAGATATATGTGACATACTAATAGGAAGTAATTTACCCAAGGATGTTTTTGTGCCTTGAAGTGCCTTCAACATTTCTGCTTTGAAAACTTTGCAAGTGTGTATGCATCAGAGCAGTTACCGAGACGCTGAAGTTCCCAATTTGTGCACAATGTGACTTTTATAATGCTATTAAACTCATCTCATGGAAAGCGGTGTGCACAAAACAATGATACATGAGATCTCAAGGAGGCTGCTGAGCGGGGGAGAAGGCTGGAATGAGGAGAAAGCTTTTATAAAGTCACTTTGAGAATGCACCTCCGCACCAGAAACCTTCTGTTTATTCACATTGGAAATTATCTCTTGTGCTTTGGGCTGAGATTCATGCTGCTTGCATTCCTCACCCTCTCTGTATAATAAATTATGTGCAATTTTTTTCTCTCTCTTTAAAGTAAATTTAGTGTTGATGAGATGCAGCAGATTGACAGCCCTGGTAATTGAACTCATGTATTTATCTCCGGCACCGGGTAACGACAGCCCAAGAATCTCGCCTGTCCCATGAGCTCTAACCCGAAAGGGTGGCCTCGGAAGAGGACTCAGGATCTGTAACTCCACRGGTCATGCAAACAGCAATAAAAACTCACCATTTTCCAACTAAAGTGTGACTTTTTTTTTTTTGTCTTGTCCTTGCTCCTGCCTTGCCCATCTGACCTACCCCTTTGTCTCCAGCGCCTAGATTGGTTTTTTTTGGGGTTTTTTTTTTGGAATCTGCTTGTACAGCTGTGCACCCATGGATCTCTGGGAATAGGAATTTCTGGGTGGAACACAGGTAACAAACACAAATTATGCGGTTGCAAATGCCTTTTTCCCCTACTTTTGCACATCAGGACAATTTTGAACTTATTTTTGTCTGACGGGAGTCAAACTGARGGCAACAGATTCATTTATTATAGAAACACTGTGAGATGGCAGCAGAGCTAGGGACAGAGGACACACAG
Source organism: Rhea americana (assembly GCF_003343005.1). Classification (NCBI taxonomy): domain Eukaryota; kingdom Metazoa; phylum Chordata; class Aves; order Rheiformes; family Rheidae; genus Rhea; species Rhea americana. Next base: position 1,265,852 of record NW_028186901.1, read on the forward strand.
ATTTTTCTGTGAGATAGGAGATTTTAAAACTGTGATTTTTTTTTCTCATTTGTAAAAAACAAGCAAACTCTGGAAAGAAACATATAAACCGATTGCTGCAAGGTGAAATTCCCTGAAGGAAAAAAAAGAATCGAGGRAGGTGAAGGTCAATCCAAATATTTTGTTGTGATAAACTCAGAGCATTTCATTCAGAGCAAAGCTAGGTATAACAGTTCTAATGAACTGAAGCAATGATTTTTTTAAAGCTATTTTGAAATTAAAACCAAACTATGCCATGCAGAAATTATTGCTATGGAATATTTTGTCATCATCATTCTGTTTCATTTGTTTTCCTTCTCACATGAAATTTGCTTGAAAACAATACATTTTAATGTGTTCTGAAATATGCCATTTTCATCACCAGGCAAGCTTGCTGACAGAGTCACTGCGGGTATCTCTAAATGGCAGTGACTTTGGCTCTGAAGCACCCTGCCCAACTTCAGGCATCTAATTTAGGAGCGCAGTTACTCTAGATTTCTGTAGTCCAGAAAGACAGGAGAGARAAAGTGACACCCCCAAAAAGCAACTGAGGACCCTCAGTTCGAACGCTCTTGTCTCCTCTGCTCACAGAGGAGTGTCAGAGAATGTGATGCCTTCAGTGTAACCAGGAAATGGGTTCAGCTCACTGAAAATTAGTAAACTTTGATCAAGCTTTCCTATATACTGGCAGAAATTAAACAATAGTAATACAAGCTTCACTTAAAACCTGCAGAGGTGATGTGAACTCCATGACTACAAGTATTGTGACTGGCCAGCCAGGTGAAAAAGCATCAAAGGTTTGGCACAAGTCGTGGTCATGCCTCTACACTACTCTATCAATGTGGCCCTTTGCTTCATGAAGACTTAGGATACTTGGTTCTTACTAATCAATGCTTTTACACATGTTGGATGTACTCAAGCTTGAATTCAATAGCTAGGAACAAACAAAACCCAATACAGTTGACAGGGAATAGATACAGTCTTGGCCCTGTCTTCTCTATCCACTCTCCTTCACAACTGATGTAGGTCCGCAAATAAATTGTCTTACGTTAAAGCAAGGAAAAAGCCATGGAGGAAGACGAGCCATGATAGCTCAAGACCTATCCCTGAGACGATGCAATACATTACCCTTCGCTCATACCTACTTTTTAAAGACTCAGCTTGGGTCTTTGTCTGAATTTGGATGTGAAAAYATATATCTATATATCACCCCCAGCCCCTATTTCTTCCTTTTTAAATTTTCTTAATGGTATTCAGGGAGAGTTAGACTTTTTATTTTTCACATAACAGCAAGGCTTTGTATTAAATATAGGATTTGGGACTTGGTAAATCATCATGCACATTGTTCTCCTATGGAGACAAAGGGTGACTGAACAGTTTAGCCAGACAGCATACAGGCAAAAGTAATGTTCCACAGTAAGAGGATTGCCGGCTCTATTGTTGGGCCCACAACAGGAACCAACTTACTGCAACATTAATTTACCATCACACATGGAAGTTATTTAAGGGAGAAGCCTAACAAACAAACAGTGCCCACAGCTTAATCCTATTGTCACCCTGATGGATTTGTATTTGCTGATGGGTGGTAGGAGTGGAATGAGACTGCTTTGCTATTATTATATTTGTTGGGGGAGAAAAACAACCCCAGGATTATGAAAACATGACTTCTGGTRCCTTTAGATAGTCAATAACTGCTGTTCTGCTAGTGTAGGTATATGAAGACTAAAATTATATCTTAGTGATGCAGAAGTTGGGGATCACAGAAATATTTTTAACCTTAACTATGGCTTGTAAAATCTCTCATTTTTGCCTACATCTGTTCACAAGATTTTACCTCCTTTCTCTTTTGCCTTTTTTAATATATATTACAGCAGTCACAGCAGTAACTGGGGTCAAGTACAGGAGCTATGCTCAGTAATGCAGTTTCCTACTCTCTGCATCTTGGTAATATCTATAGAAGTTCACCTATAGATACGTGTTTCCCCTGCAGCCCTAAGTTGTGACCTCAGCTTTGTGGCTCTAACTACTTTACTGATAGCGAACCAGAGCAGCAGACATCTCCAAGAGTAGCTACTCAAATATTTACTTATCCAGGCTCAGACTAGGTTTGAGACTCTCTCTAGTGACACATTTTAGCACCAGGCTATTTAACTTTAATGCACAGAAATGCCCTCACATCTTTGGATTACCGGGTAGATACACTATAGGTTCAGCCAAACCTTCAGCTGATGTTGATCGTCATAAATCCACTAAAGTCAGTAAGTGTTATAGTGATTTACATAAGTAGGAAAACTAGTCCTGTAGCTTTTATGGTTTTCTTGAAAGCAATTGTTCCTTTAAAGCTATTCATGACCAGACTGAATAATACAAAGGAAGGCAGGAGTTCTCATTATTTGTGTTTAAATCGCAAATCAGGTTCATTTAGAGATGGTCACCAGTTATTGTGTTTTATGATTTCAGAAAGTTTTATCTGAAAAAAAAGAAATGATTTGAGGTGAAAATCATTCAGAATTTTTTCAGCTTTTAAAAAAAGAATTTGACATAACTCATTATCTGCAAATGTACACTCAACATTTTGACCTTTCATGTATATGTAGGAGGGTGAAAATTAGAACACAAAAAGTTACAACATTTCAAATTGTTTGTGAACATTGTTTACTYATTTTTCCAACAGTTTCAACTGAAAAAAAATATTTTTGCTGACATGCGGTTGGCTTGAAGCAAAATCTTTCTTCCTTAAGGCACATCTAAATGCTGTCTTCTTCTCCTCTTCCTTTGATTGCATCAGACTAATGTTCAGAATGGTATCATAGTTTTTTTCTAATGCTTCTTATTATGTCTTTTGTATTATGTATATATTTTTATCTCATGTATGTATATTATAATTTTTGCTGCTCAGTACTTTATTCCATACGGATGGAACACATGCAAAGGCCTGTCATCCTGACAGTCTTTCTCAGTCTTCTTTAAAAATAATCTYTTTAAGCATTTCTTGATCCAGATCTCTGCCTTATGCTCTTTGGAGTAAGGAACATTTCTGTTTTTTAAGTACAAAGAGTTCCTTACTACAATTAGTAAAAGCATTTGCAAGAGTGGAAATCTGATATATAGTTCTCAAAAAAGCAGAAAATATGCAAAATATCAAACAGTTCTGTTTGCATAATCCTGGTGCTAGCATAAAGTTTTTATATTCCCAAAATACCTTCTTTCACATAGATCTGAGGCACACAKATTGAAAGCATCTGCTTGTCTCATTTTAAGTCCTGTGTGAGGTCTCCGCTCTGCTCTGTATAACATGCTCCTGAACTTTAGCAGCCATCATCTTCCAGCCCAATCCTGGAATTCTTTGGCCAGAAATTACCACATTCTGCAGCATAGTGGATAGGTTGCACTTAAGATAGCCCAAACTATCTAAACATTATTAATTTGGGATTTATTTCACCAATTTCAGCTATCTACAGACAAATGAATGTGCATGCTCTGTTTTTCTAAACTCTAGTTACTTGATTGTTGGACTCCACAAAAGGATTCCTCTGATCCAATGTCATCTCTTCTTCAGGCAGAGATGCATTGCTTGCCATTTAATGTGAAGAGAAATTACATGCCTAACATTAAGATGGCTGAAATGATCTGGGACAAAACCTACCTTTGGTTGAATATGTGGGATGATGGCAACCACTTACTAGTGCTTTAAAGAAACACACTTTTCCTGTCATGGCCTGAAAATGAATCTTACTCAGTTTTAGTTTGGAAGGTTATCGATTTGTAAAGGATCCTAGGGTAGTCATTATTTACTTATTTCAGTGTCTCTTTTCCTGAGTAGAAGATAACAATCTCACAGGAATTTTGCCATTTAATATTTACACTGATATAGCACTGATTACATACAAACATACGTAGAACTGTGTTATATGTTGTACAAATAAATCAAATGATACAATTCCTTTTCCACAGAATTTGCAGCCTGAAAGAAAATACTTAACAAGAGTGTCCAAATAAAGCAGTGAGCTTGGTAGGGAGGAACAAAATTCATCTTAGAAAATCTATAGTCAATCAGCAGTATCAATTATAAGTAGTTGTCTGATATTTTCCAGTGCTTTAGCATGTCTGGATGACAGTCTCTAGCCAGGCTAATGCCAGCGCAGGTGAATCATACAGAGGATGAGTGTTTGTAAGCAGACTTGCTATGTTTGGGAGAATAAATTTGTATTGTGAAAAAAAACAGTATTTGCTTTGAAATCTGTGGAACAGAGTTCCATTTATATTTAGTAAAAGTCATTGTTATGGAAATGAATTAGTTTACATTTAATGTGCAACAGTTCAGCAAAAAGGTTATTAACTTATTTTGATTTTTTTTCTAAAATGCAATATATTTTTGGTAATGTTTATATTAAGTTTGGTCTAGTGGATTTGATTGGAGAAAAAATATACCATGACAGGAGAAACAGATTAGCTCAGGGGGAGGGGGAATATATATTACAAACAAACCAACAAAATGCACACGTAAGTCTACACTGATTTAATGCACAACCTTTTCACTAGAACAGTGTCATAGCATCATGTGCTAGGCATTAAAACACTCATGCTAGCAGCACAGTTATCTTAGACATACTCCACGGTCATCTGAGAGCAATAGTCACCTACCAAGAATTATACACAGCATAGCTGGGATGAATCTCAATCCAAAGATCTGATAGCCAAAAGGCTGCAAAGGTATATGATTTTATGCCCCAGAAGTTGAATTACTGATTTAATAGGACCATATAATGTAATATATTATATTACATGTATACTTGTGCACTCACCTACGCAGGACAGGGACCTAAAGCCACAAAACAAGTAAACCTAACGGATTTCAGTTCCTACTTCAGAATGGCATCATGCTTATATGTTATCCTAGGACCTAAAGTCCAACTGTGGTATGATCATCTGTACCTTACAAATTAAAGTTTCAGTAACAGAGAGATAGAACTATCCTCTAGCCCATAGGTGAGGTATCTAACTAAATGAAATATGTGTATGACCAGTTGGCAGTGGGGATAGGGGTGGGAAGGGGGGAAACAGATTCTGGATACACACAGAGACCTTAAAGATTGTCCCAGCTTCAGGCCTTTAGTCCCAAAGACCGCTGGTGATGTTGATCTATACAAAGCACAGCACAATTTGCATTGCTAGAAATTGCCAGTGCCAATATCACCCTATGGTTTGCCCTGGCCTGCAGCAAATACAACAATATTTTTTTTATAGAGATGAAAGGAAAACCTTTGGACACCTAGTTCTATTTCTAAATCTATATGCTCTTCTCTTCCACAGGAATTTCCTACTGCATGAGTATGCAGCCAGTCYTCTACCTGGCTTATTGTGCTAAGGCCGGCTGCATATGCTGCCAACATAATGTATATTTACTAGAAGCAAAAATATATAAATATGTACTCTTTTACACAAAACATCATGTTTCAGTATAACTAGTCACACTAATCATGTGTGTATTCTAACCCTGCTTTGCAGAGAAGTAAGGATGGTAAGTGGGATCCAAAAGAATAGGTAAGTGGGATTTATTTCACAGAACTTCTGGTGTGTACAATATGGGCATCCCCAGTTGAATTACTTATCTATACTCTCTGTAGTTCAATGGAGAGCAGTATGGTCTGATAGGCTGTGACTCATCCGCCGTGTTTTAGATGTTAAGAACATCATACAGGTGCCTGCTTCTGCACACAGACAGTGGATTGAGCCTCTATGACTAAGGCAGATGGAGATATCTACCTGTCCATAGTAAGTCTCGCCTTAGTTTCTATGAAAACTCTGTGTTATAGATGTAATGCATGCCCACAGGTTCAGATAAGGTCATGGACTAGAAAATTTATATTTTTTTAACCACTATCATCAAATAAACACGTTGCTCAGCAGAAGCTGTTTAAAGAGCAGTAGCTCTGACAAAGGCTGGCCTTGTGCAGCTTGCCTGCTGTGGATTCCCTGGCGTCTAACAAGGGGTGGTGTTACTAAATTTTCGCTTGCAGTGTCTCCTTCTATCTAGGCTAACTATTTTCTTTAAATGTGTTGATACTTAGTATTTTTGTTACTTCTATCCCTCTGGCAAAATTGGTTGGAATTGGCTAATGAATTCAAAAGCTACTGTAATGAGAGAAGCAGAGACTAAAAATCAAACACATACGCTGAGAGATCATAGACATAAGCCTTTCCTTAGGAAACCAGGCCATGGGTAAAATTGCTGAAAAAAATGCAGCTATCTGCCCAAATAGCCTAAAAATGTAGGAATAATCTGATGTCTACAAACCATGACATTGATCTCTTTACTTGTGTATTACAGGCATTCTTCTTCCTTACCCCCTAAGTCCATTGACTGCTTTGCCCATTTAAATTGAACTATTTAAACAGGTAAAACTGGGAATAGGTAGTATTCCAGTGTGGCCTATCATAATGGAACACTTATCTTAGTTGTTCTGTAAGTGTTATCATACTATATCTAATAAATAATAGTGACAAACTGCATGCACCATGGAATGTTGCATTTACTGTAATATTAATTCAAGAACAAACAAGATGGATTTTTGTCTTTAATTCAGAGGGGAACAAAACACATCGTAGAAATTGAACATATCAGAGTTGGGATCTGCAATTCATTTTTCTTGTTTACTATGAAATTGGGCCTAGTCAAGTTTCAAAAATGCTAATAAGGAAATAAATTAGGTAGCAATTTTCCAAGGCAATATCTCATTGGATTTGATTTGTTTACTTTTATCTATATTTATTCTTATTAACCCTTTTTTTGGTGGCCATTTACTTTCACTAATTTCATTTTTCCCCTTCTTTCTATACATTCTTATTTGTTTGGTATTGTTACAATTACAGGATTCTAAAAAGTGAATATCTACATTCTATAGAAGAGAAAGAGGACAGGAGAGGGAAATAACTCACTTCAAKGGACCCATACTCTTGTCTTACTGTTGTCTGAATAACCTCCTCACTCGTACTGGATTTCCAAAGAGCTCTTGACATTTACTTAGCTCTATTCACACTGAAGTCAACAGTCTTTATTGAAGGCAGTGGGATGAGGCTTAGGCCAGCAGTAATCAATTTTGCAAACTCTAGTCTTAATCTCCAGTAATCTATATCAACCTTTGCGAGAAGATTCTTTGGAAGGAAACTTTGACTATAATGAAACTTGAAAAACAGGACACAAACTAAGATATTCTTATTAAGGCCAAGCTATAGACTCATAAGTTTAAATACAACTCTACCTACAGGTATGTCTTTCAATGAGAACCACATTCACCATCATAAAAGAAAGTCTGAGAGTAAATTATTGCATGATATGAAAGGTATATGGCTAATGGAATGTCATTGCACCATGACTCCCTAAAGTTTTGCTTGTGGTAATACGCTAGCACATGGGGTCCATTYCTGGAGAAGGAAAACAATGTGCTTGCATCATAAAATTCATCTGCAATGCAATTTTTCTGTTGCAGAGGACTGCCACCATTCAGAAGTCAATTTTCAGACCAGATAAGAGACTTTGAGAATGACACTCCAGGACCTGCTGATATAAAACCTATCATTACCAGGTCAATCATTTCCAAAAGCAGTGATAGATATTCAACATTATTTTCAGAGAAAAATGAATAGTCCTAATCACAGCTCCTCTCCTTGTTGGCAATCTGGCAATTTCAGTAAAAAGGCCAAGAGGTGACTAGCCCACAGAACTTGTTCTCTTTTTTCATGCCTGGGGTTGACTTTTTTAAGTTAAAGACMTTTTGGAGAAAGTTTGCCCTCTCGTAAGTTTTTTTTTTTTCTTTTTTTTCCCCCTAAAGTGGTCACGTATGTGAATTTTGAGCAATGAGCAACACCCATTGCTAACGGGCAGGAGCTAACCAGTGAAAGGTCATTCCAATTCACAAAGGGCTTTGATATTTCAGAATAGCTGAYTTTGTTCTGAACTGAAGGAGAACCTCACATTTCAAATTCTTTGTGTAAAAGAAAAAATGTCATAGTCCTAAGGAAACCCACCAGAAGATCCATCCTGGAGGTGTGAATGCTGGAAGCTCTTGGGAGGGTGGCCATACAGAGGCCCTGTAAGCTTTTTGCTTCTCTTATCCTAGGCATTAAAATGGAAAGTCGGCTTTTTGAGTAGCAACATGAGGAGAGGTCAAGGTATGTACAAACTGAAACTCCAAAAGCTTCCAAGCTTTCATCTTTCCTTCCATGTAGGGTGGCGTGATGGGATCCTGGACATCCTTCTTGCCTACTAACACTGGCAAAACTGAAAAGAGACACTGACTAAAGACAAGGCAACTTTTTAATGGAATCCAAACAGGTTCCAGCACAACTTTGTCAACATTCAACAGATCTCATAAAACATTTATATTTCTATGGATCATCACCTCTTGAGGGAATAACATTCCTTGGAGAGTTTCCAATGAGCAATAATGAGGATGCAGCACTTCTAGAGGTTAGGCAATTTTAAAAATTTATTGCATTCTATGTCAGCTTCCTCAATATAAATTTAGGGGCCACCTGAGGCACGAACACCAAGCTTTAGCAATACCAGCCATGCCCATTCATTCTTTTTATTGGTTTATTTTTCACAGTATTTTGCTAGTATATGCATCTATTAGCATACACATCCTATGTTTCATACGTGGTAGAGTCAAATCTTCCCCCACCCCCCCCCCAGAATTCAGACACTAGTATGACTTTCTTTTGTGATAGTGTAACTGGGAATAGATAGAAACAATTTTCTAAAAATAAGACTTTTTAAAAGTTTCTTCCACATAGGCATAGACCTCTAAGACATGAAAAAGATAAGAAAAGAAAAGAAAAAAAATACACTTAAATGAGGAAACAGATTTTTTAGCTACTACTATTTTTCTGCTTAAATTGTTCTCCCCTGCAAGTCCTTAAGCCAACACATCAATTAGATTCTCAGGCAGCTCCAAGCAGACTAAAACTTTTATTCTATTTTTCAGAAAGTGTCATTCCTTTGAAATGAAACAGTTTAATACAAGTTCCACATGTAAACTGGTTCTTTTCTTCTTCCTGGGACCTCCTGTAGTGGCCTCTCCATAGCTTACCCATCCCTCTGACGAAGCCCAGATGCTCAGGAGTCAAGACGAGCTCTTTTCTTTCCCTTTGCTGAGGCTTCTGTCTACCAGTGTGGCTTCCTGCTTTCCTTGTGTGCTCCCTAAACGCCTGCATGAAGGCCTAGCTCATCGACTGAAGAAAAGATGTCTATTTTCTTCTAAGCACCTCTTTAACAAGCCTTATTCTAAATCATCATCATCCATCATGTAATTCTGTGATTTATACTTTTCACCTGGGAAGATATGTTGATGCAGGCACCACATGTGGACTAAGCTCCCTTAGAGGTTGAATTTACTTTGCAAAACTTTCCTTTCCAACTCTATTTCTCCTTAGAATAAGTGTTTCTTTTTTCTTCTTCATTCTCTCCCATATTTTACTTTTTTTTTTCATCATTTACCTTACTCTAACCACATTTAAAAAAATGCTTTATTACAGGCAACCCTTGAATTAACTTTTCTAAATAAAATGACTGCATTAGGCAAAAGTTTGTGTAGTAGCCAATAAAATGTCAGATAATATTGAACACAGGCTTGGTCTAACCTTGCAACCCAATAAGTTATTATGTGTAAATGTTACAACTTTATTTTGAAGAGAATACACATGTATGATGAAGCCATTTTATGGCTAAGCTGAGTGATTGATTACAGCATTCTGAACCATCTCGACAAGATAAACTCAGATAAAAGAATCTGCTGATATTTAAGACTTGACAAATTTATTATCCAAAGACAACTGTAAAAATGATTTTATAATTCCCTTCATTTAAGTGATTTTTTTTTGAAAGTAGTAAAACATTCTTTCCAGAGTAACTGAGTATGATCAGAAACTCTTCTTGCTAGCTAGCAGTAAATTCTAAAAGCAAATAAAAATGAGACAATATCATTACTTACTGGTTGTCCTAGATGCTCCTCAAAGATGTGCTAGAATCAGTCAAATGGGAACCCATTTTTCTGTCAATATTTTTAAGCYTTTTGTTATGCTTAAAAACTTATAGGCAAAAAGGCAACGCACCTTATATGTGAAGCCAAGAATTTATTAATAATATAATTGAAATGTTAATGTCTAACCAGAGAATTATTATTAATCTAGAATTAATTATTACAGAAAAAGAAAAAAAAAAGAAACTAAGGAATAGTACTACAGTGAAAAAAAAGTCTCAATAATAATAAAGTTAAAATAGTTATACACAGACTCTTAGTATCTGTCTTTTTTATGAGTGTTATGCTCATCCTTCCTGTGCCCTTCTGAATCCTAAGGTCAACGGCAACAGTATTGCTCGAGCAAGGGAGAGTTGGCAGCTGGTCTTCACTGTTCAAGTTTCTTCTCTGAGAAGAGTGTGATGYTAATAGGGCTTCCTTCTTCCTGCTTTTTGGACAGATTCAGATGAGTCTATTTTTATGTTTTGTAAAGTGCTTTTTCACCTCTCTTTCTTTCTTGATTTGCAATTCCACTCAACATCCTAGTTCACTCTATGTAGTGTGTTTTACCTTTGTTAGATACTTGGTCTTCTCTTCATTACAACTAAGCCTGATTTTGCCCAGCTCTAGGTCTGCATTTCTTTAACCATAGGTGAGCTGTGTATAGCCCTGGGGTCTCCAACTCCAGCCTGTGGAACAGGGTCCATATCTCCTAATGCAARCTTTAAAACTTAACCTCAGTCTGAGAAAGAGACAGAGAGAGAGAAGAGATGGGCTGAATTACATACTAGAGGTACTTGTCTTCCTCCCTTACTGAGAGTTATAATTCTCTCTTTTGCCATACACTAAAGACAAATCTTGCACTTCTAACTTTGGATCCTGAGTTCAATTCTTAAAATACAATTTTGTGACTATCACATCAATCCTCTGTGCTTTCATTGCGGTAATATGGATCCCAAACCATTAAGAAAATATGAGACGTGTTTCTGAAAAATTTACTGCAGTTCACATGCTCTTTGCTCCTCATCTCCAGTACAGGTAGATCTCTTTCATTACCCTCAGATTCAACAATTTAAATGTAATTGAAATAAAAATGGAAACTCCAGCACCCTAACCCAAGGAAGTTATCTGGYGGGCTCCCTTTGACTTCTCTGAGAATTAGCTTATTCTTCATTTACTGCAGTACCCAGGGTTTTGGATTTCAGCCTAATATTTACCTAGATCAGCCTTAGTGATCTGAAAAACAATCTGTTTTGGTGACAAGGCTGCAGTACTACATATACTAGATTTCTAGCATTAGGATTTTTTTTTTCTATTCTATAACTCTTAGTTCAGTTTAGTTTCATTAATCTCATGAAACATATTGCTCTAGCAAAGATTAGAGTCAGAAGACTTGGATGTGTGTCACTGCTCCAATACAATTTCTCTCCCTAACCTTGGGTAAGACTTGTAATCTCTGTGTCCTTCCATCTCTCATCTGTAAAACAGGGAAAGAGGCTTAGCCTGACATCCAAGATAGCAAATTTTGGGAATKTGAGACCATCTAACTCACTTATGAATAATGATCTGCATATGTTCCTTACATATAGCATAAATAGTCATAATAAATGTAATAATAGACAAAATGCATTAGTTTGCTCTGCTGGTGCTTTCATATGGAGTACAAACAAAAGAATAGCAGTAATTAATATGAGTAATCAAGCATYGTGACAATAAAATAATTGTATAGTTTCAACTGAAAATGATTACAGGATGCTGAATGAAAAATAGTGCCATAACTGGGTAATATTAACCTAAAGATGTGCAGAAGAAACAAATTCCGTTTCACCAACAATTTTTGAGATGATAAAGTCTGTCTTTTTTCTGAATTAGATAACATATACCCAAATACTTGAAGTTCTTCAGGAGAATTTTTTTTCCAGCATGAACTATTTTATTTCAACAAAATGAAAAAGTTCTATTTTTTTTCTAACCATTAAAAAAGTGTACTCTATTAAAATCCAAGGAAAAATGTTTTATCAACATGAACAGTCACATTCCAACACAAATATAAAGTGTTTTACTCAAAAAAAAAAAATTGAACAGTGATGTTACAACTCCATGGAACCCCTCCTATATGATTTAAAATTGAACTGTAAATAAAATCAATTTAATTCCCTAAAGCATTTCAATTTTAATGGAACTCTGTATTCTCTCTTTATACAATTTGTCAGCATTTTTCTGGCTAGTTTTAATCGTAATACATTACTCACTATGTCCTTTTTGTGCCAGCCTCAGAAGCTAAGACTTGACTTCACCCTAGGATAATGCATGTAGCTACAGTGTCTGAGTTAGAAGCCCTGTCACCCACACTTGCTCTGTCACTGGAGAAAGACTGATACCATCATACAGCGATTCAGATGATGTAAGATGAGATCACCCTCCGGAGAGTATCAGATCTCTCGGTGTTGACTATAGATGGAACTTAGACCATATAGTATACTAAATTAAAAATCTAGTTTAAGCTTTAAGCTTTGGTAGAAACAGCTTAAACTCCTTATCTTGTGTTTTAGAGAATTTCAGAGATTTGTTCTGTTTTTGGATCAGTTTTGAAGGTCATTAGTGCAGTTGCAGGTAGTATTATTACACAACTCCTGGGTTATTTGGGAATTAGCAAAGCTGTACCAACATTCATTTAATAGATATTTCTTGCCTTTGGAATTATTATCCAACATACTTAACTGACTGCTAGTGAAGGGTTACTCTTCCACCTGTTGAGGGTATCTACTTATATCTCTACATACTTCAGGTGGAGACGTGTTTGAGAAGATGGACATACGGAATTAACATGAACAAACTTTTAGTACTTTTGTTGTCATTATTGAGCACTTGCGCAAAGCAAGCTGAAACTGCAGGTACTTCTTTACTACCTCTAATAGSAAAATTGTTTCTAACCATTTTAAAAACATTCCCACATAACACACATTCCATTCAAAATTATAACTGCATTTCATTACTGCCTGGAAATGCACATAGTGACTGTTGGGTAAAATGCATTACACTTTATCATAGTTTCAGTTTATTTTGAGGCAAATTATTCTTATGATTCCAGTTCACTGGAACTGTCTCTCTCTTATTTTGAGTGAAAATCAACATTAAAGTTTGTGATAAAAACAGGCATTCTCAATTCATTTAATCCCTGCACAGCTGTGACTTGAAGGAACAAAACTTCCACTGCCTTGTCTCAGACCCTGAATTGGTAAATGTATGCTGGGCCGTGGTTATCAGACCCAGGCACCCCCACGAAATAGATGCTGACATTTTTATTTAGGGGTATTTTGAGACTTTGCTGTTTGGGGACACTCTTTGTTGTCCAGGTTGGAGTGTTTCTGCGAAGTTCTGGAGCTTTCACTACCTGCTGACCGTTAACAACAGAAGTGGAGGCACTTTGCAATATCYCACTGGCCGGGCACTGCCTGCCTGCGCAGGTTTGCAGGAAAGGACCTGGGGCTTCCTGGTGGACACCAAGTTGAACATGAGCCAGCAATGTGCCCTTGTGGAGAAGATGACTAACTGCATACTGAGCTACATTAGAAAAGAACATGTCCAGCAGTTTGAAGAAAGTGATTATTATATTCTATTCAGCACTCATGAAACCATATGTGGAGTACTGCATCCAGTTTGGGGCTTTCTSATAGAGGAAACATACTGAAAAACTCAGAGCAATTTTCACTCAGAATAGTTTTTTCCAAACCTTAATATGTCTATCAGAGAGTTAGCAAGATGTTCTGGGGCTCAGGACAAAAGACATACAAGGAGGAGATGAAAGAGCTGTGTTTGCTCAGTCCCGAGAGAAGGGGGCTGATTAAGTGTCTTCACCTATTAGGAGGCTGTAGAGCCAGTGGAGCCAGACTCTTCTTAGAATTGCACAGAGAAAGGAAAAAARGCAATGGACACAGGTTGCAACATGCAAAATTCTGACTAGAAATTAATTTTTTTTTTTTTGATCTCAATGAGGGTGGCCAAAAGTTAAAGAAGTGGCCAGGCAGGATAGGAAATCTCCATTCCTGGAGGTATTCCAAACTTGGCTGAACAAGGGCCTGAGCAAAATACTTTAACTTCTAAAGTGGCCCTACTTTGAGCCACGATGACCCTTAAGGAGTAAATTTCAAACAAAAYTATTYTWTGATTCTATGATCTGCTGGAGTTCRGAAATCAGGTTATCCTGCCTCACAGGTAGTGACTTAAAGGTCTAGTAGTATACACTCTACTAAAAAACATAATAATAACAATATGAATAAATTTTATCCATATCAGCAGAGGAATTAAAACAGTATTCAAACAAATGGAATGGCAAAATAGATAATAACATCACTTTTTCTTTGTTTCTTTAGTAAAACACTCAGRAAAGGAGATTTTAAATATAACATGCAAAAATATGCAATCTGCAGTTTAATCTAAAAGGTCTAATCTGTAAATAATTTATTTCATCCTTTAAAGAAATGTACTAGAGAACCAAAYTGAAATCAGACTCAGATGGCAAATATTTCTTAACTTAGTATGATATCTGAAAACAGAACCAACAACAAACCAAGTCCAAATAACTAATGTTTCTCACCTCCTTGGGACCCAGACCAGGAAGAGAATTTCTGTATCTTGTCTGGTAACAGATTCCTATTCCATCTTCAGCACTTCAGCTTCTCTCTAATATCTAGTGTTGCAGCAGTTCAGAGCAAGTTTCTCTTCTGCTTCATAGTCATACAGCTTGTAAAGGAGGTTTCAGCTGATCATATGTCTCTCAAGGCAGACTGTAAAAGAAGAAAGGACCCAACTCAGAATGAAATTAAGGGCTTTTTTCATTTCTTTGGCTATGGAGAGAAGGAACCGTTCAGGATTTATGGGACCAGGACGAGGAAAGAACAATCTAGTGCACAGAGTGGTTGTGTTTTGCCTCAGAATTATGTGACTTCTTCTGTCAAGTGACTTTGAATTGCTTCTGCACGTTTTAGTGGCAGTTTATTCAGTGTGACTATTCAGTCGTTATGATCTACTGCTTTCTTAACATTTATTTATGTCCATACATATTCCAGAAACTGAAAAATGTTCTGGCACACGTGCACATATTCATGATGATGGCTTACAGGTTACAAAGTAAAATGAAATACAGTAAATGAGAAACATTGCCACTGAGTGACTGGTATTCCTTCCAAGGTCTCAGTGCCCAGACTGTCAGTTAAACAGAAGTTATGAAATACCATAATAATCCCAATTTGGTCACTCATTATATCATTACAGCTCTTCCCTGCAGCCCTCCACTTTGTGGCATGGCYTCATACAGGAAGGGCAGTAGATCTTAACAGCTGAGTCCACCTTGTTTTCTAGATTGTACTTCTGTATAATATCCCAGGGCAGAAAGAATATACCCCCAAAAGCCAGTTTTTAAGAAATTGACAGCACCCAGTTACGTGAATATATACGTGAATATGTCAATACCTTTTGGCAGGCTCTGGTTTTTATGGGCAGGTAAAACAGGAACTGATGTTTATCCTATCCATACATTGCAGCAGAAAAAAACCTGAAAGACTCAKACTGGCAGCAGATGGGCTATTTCACCCTGTAAAATGATGTTTTTTCCTGAGATGAGGCTGGCATCCTTTACAGGGCTGGGAATCTAGCAAGTCTCTCAGAGCTGCAGTCTCCCCTTTGGGCAGCAGGTGTCTGCTCTGCCTTCCTCCCAGGAGCCACAAAAATCCACAAACACACCTACAATTGCATGTACTCATAACCAGATAACTGCTTTTGAGATGCAGTCTCTAACCTTTCAGCTCTAGCAGAACCATTCTGCGCTTTCCAGAWTTGATGTGCAGGGTCCCTAGATACCTCTCAGATCCTTGTTAGGAAACAGTGAACCTATCATACAGCTCCATGGACATTCACCACCTCCGTACTCCAACCCATATTGTCTTCCCTAGCATGATATTGCTTTATCATGTCTGTCTGAAGGTGAGATCTTTTACTCTGCAGGGAGGAAGTTTTGAAGACAGGCTCTTAGTTTCTCCTGGAATGGAAGGAGAAGGACCAAAACACACTGCRTTTACTAGGAATATGAGACAGTATTTCTTCAAGGCAGTAAGTCATTTAACATGCTCATCTGTCACTAGAATTTGACTGTCACAGCAGGGGCAGATTTTAAACTCTGGTGATTTTAGGAAAGCCCTGACWGTGGAGAAGTTTAATAAATACCTCACGCTGGGTAAAGAAAGATGTGCTAAGATATTAGTTCTGATCAAAACAAAAAAAATGAATATAATAATAATTCAAATTTGTAGACTATGTAGCACACTAGGAAAGGAAATCTAAACAAAAAAAGAGACAGAAAATGGTTCTAATGAATTTAGGTGTCCCATGGCAAAGACCAAGGCTTTCCCATGTAGTAAAAGTAGACTGTCCCCAAGAATATGACATAATAGAAACATTTTTCACAGAACTGATGAGCATCCATACTACCAAGCATCGGAGTAAATGGGAGTCATATGGAATAAGCAAGAGGAAAACATCTATATCAGAGCTTATTACCTTAGGGTTTCTTTTTTTCTTTTTTCTTTTTCTTTTTTTTTTTTTTT
>NW_028186901.1:1282517-1302239 GCF_003343005.1 Rhea americana
TTTTTTTTTTTTTTTTTTTTTTTTTTCTTTTTTTCTTTTTTTTGTCAGTATGTCCAGAGAATGGCTCATCTCATCCGAAACAGGTATCAAAGATAGATGAGATGACTGCCATGAGGACATGCCAAATTTCCTTCACTGGCTATGAGAGCTAGGCTGACCTGTATGCCTAAGTTCAGATGCCTAAATGTAAGTGATAAAAATCACACCAATGTGACTCTCACTATAACACCAGTCATTTAACCTAATGACTGAGTGAAACAGTCAAAAGAGTGTAATAGAACAGCCATAATGCTGGTCATTTCATGAAATGCCTGAAAATTTCAGTTATTTCATGAAATGACTGCTTTCACCATATGACTGTAACATACAGCTAGAATTAGAAATGAACAAGCTACAACCGTGTTCTTAGTTACTGCATTTGTATCTGAGCACAGTTGTTCTCTCRCTGTGGCTAGATCCTTATGTAGGTTCTTATCAGGAAACTTTGCTATTACAGTTCCTCTGTAGCAGATAACAATTTTTGCTGTTCTGTTCTTTTTTTCCCCCTATTGTTACCAAAATAATAATGATTATAAACATCACTTTAAAAGCATGCCATGCTAGGGATGGCTGTGCTGCAATATATCATTCTGAACTCTGCCGTACTCGTTTATGGTGAAGCATTTTATATTAATGTTTCCATTGCTTATCACAGACACTGGCATTATAAGTGCTTAAGTCAACTCAGCTCAGTTATTTATTAGGATGGGTTTCACTGCCATTTCCTTAAGTAAAATCCTTCTTGTCCCYGTTCTGGGAAGCTGGTTTATTCCTGCCAATCATGGCTACTTGATTGTCTTTATCCGTCACATAGTTCAGTTCATCAGTGTTAAACAAATTAATAATAAATTGGATTCCTGGTAATTAATAATCACAATTTTTAGACATGCACCTTCTCAAGATTATATATATGGATAACAAAACTGGAAAAATTAATGCAACTAGAAAAAGTCTAACATCTGAATATCTGTTGCATGCATGTTTCAGGTGCTAGAAACTTTGACCCTCAAATTCCAATTTCAACATTTTCTGACTATTCTGATTCTTGGTATTCCATGCAATTTCCTGAAATGCGTTTTCTGTTTAAGACCTTGACTTCTGCTGATGAATATTAGCTATTCCAAAGCAGTGTTCATAAGACGCTGTGCTTCCCCTTCTGCCTTGGCAACTCTCCTGTGCATCACTTGTTATTTTTTTTGCAGCCAACTGATTGGGTGGCAGCAGTGAGATGATGATTTTTTTATCTAATGCTATACCTGTAAGCTGCYTTCCTCAAGCTACTCCTGAATATGCATTTTGTGCTCAGGTTTCTTTTCTTGAGTCCCTCCCAAATGAGATTTTTCACCAAAGCCTTATCTGTTATAAGCAGAGATGAATGTGCTGAAGTCAGTGGAGCTGGATTACTTCACACTAGCTGATGGTTTGGCCACACATTTACCTCTTCACCTAGCAAACTCATGTATGTAACTGGAACTAATACTTTGTTTAGTGGTTACATGAGTGTATTGGTGCTAAAATACTTAATGGGCTGCAGCTTAGGAGCATCCTAGAAAAAATGGGATTTGAGAAGGGATTTGCAGCTATTCAAAAAAGAAGGAGAGAGAAAGATCATGGATAATGCTTGGCCAAGCCCTATCTAGGGAGAATATGATATTCCTTACTCTCTAATTATCTTCTTGTCAGGGGAAAAAAAATCCAGTCCAAATTAGATGTGAGCAGTTGAATTCTTCAGTGACTAAACAAAATTCTATTGAATGAAGGAGTCAAACAGGGTTTGACTTCGAAGTTTCATGTAAAAGGAACTCTGAATCCTGGATTTTGTAAGATTATCTTCAAATCACTTCTCCCCCCCCCCAAAGCTATATGTGTAGCTTCTTTAACCATACATGCATTTGATCTTTTTCTTGCATCTTGAGGGGTTATGCTAAAAATGCTGGCTTGAGTGGAGAGGTGTAAAAGACCCCGCATTATTGTAGTCTCTAGCATGTCCTATTATGGGGAAAAAATAATGGCCAAAGGACACGCGTTGTTTGAGAGCTAATCCTAGCAAACAGACAAACCCATGCAACGAATTGATTTTTCCCTTGGCTAGTAGACCCCCCAAAGAGTTTTCCTCTCCTCCTGAAAATAAAAACTACTCCCATAGAAACTTGGAGGGAAACGAAAGACCAATTTACTTTCTATTTTCCTATCTGCTAACTCTTTTCAAATGACTGAAGGAGCCTTTTTTTTTCGTTTTAACGAAATGAAGTTTCATTTCAGTTTGAAAGTAGGAAAGGAAATGACCTGACTTTCCCCATTTTGGGGAGGCATGAAATTGCTTGTGTTTATTGTGTTTCAGTGTGTAAATTGTTCCTTTACCTCAGCCTTTTATTAGCAGTAAGAGCATGGAGGGGGTTCTGGGCAGGAGCAAACTGCCAGACCAGTGAGAGGTGTATGTGTTTAATATAAACCCTGTGAGGCAGTAACTTTGACATCAGTACTAGCATCTATACGATTTAAGTGAAGCACATGTTTAAAGATTTCTGTTGGTAAAGAGTCTTAGCAAAGAAATTTTGTAGAATTAAAAAAATCTAATAATATAATGCAATAGTAATGAACACTATCTGACAGAAAGCAATGCTGAAAACACACTAGAAGACRTAGTTTTTTGTATATCAAAATATGTGATAATTAAGTTTACTATTTCTGGGAGAAAAAAGTTATAAAATAGCAAAAAAATACRAGGTTACTTCATGAAAGACCGCTGTCAGAGCATAAAGAGAACAAGTTCATAGGGCATGCATCATTACTTGTCAAGAGAAGCAGTAATTGGTTTAATTTTATCCAAGAAAAATACTTTGGAAAAGTAATTGAAAATCTAGGGAAGCAGCAGAAAGGGAGGAAAATGAGTATAGTATTGATTTTTGAAAAGAAAAAAGAAAAAGAATGATCATTGTAGTTATCACTTCCTAGGCCCAGCTGAAAATAGCAGTGAAATAATGGACCACATAGTACAAAATAATAATTAGGAAACTTCTAGATAATTTTATGAGCACAATAAGCATGGGGCTTATCAAAGAAAAATACTGGAGAGACTCATAGCCTAAATCCTCACTGCATTGCACCTAGTATAGCTTTCAGTATCTATGCAAGAGTGGAGTAAAAACAGATTCGTGCCACTCGTAAGTCAAGAATTTCCTCTGAATTGCCAATACAGCCATCTGTAGGATGCGGCCTGGGGCTATGGGAGGGACCGACGTCAAAATTCCTCTGCTATGCATTTCAATAAAGTAGTTGAACACGCATTTTTCAGAACAGAAATGTGTGTCACAATTTCTGAGGTGTGACATTTTTCAGATGCCAAAGGAAAATGTCTTCGGCTCCTCGTAAGAAAAGGGAGATCTTCTGAAAGTCCTGAAAATATCCAGGCAACGGTAAGAACGTTTCTCATACTTTTTAATTTTCACTGAGACGGTGCTGTGTTTTGCACTCACTGAGAAATTCCTTTGATGTGAGTGCAATGCTCCTTTGCTTGGGCCCCTACCACAGCCCTTGTAACATTATTTGTTATTACTGAAATACAGAATGAATCAGATGATAGCATTTATCAGACTGTATAGGAGTTTGATTTTTGAGAGACATTTGCCATCCACATCAGTTGAGAATATCATCAGTCAGCTTGATTTTTTGCCTGAAAGTATAACTCCATGCTGGTAAAACTTACACCAATAGGACAAATTTTGCCTATCCTACTTCTAAATAAGCAAATACTTAAACTACGTGGCATCAAACTTCTGCAGCTCTTCCATCCACATGGAGAGTGTTTAATTATTTAGGGGGCAACACGTATTCTGGGCTAAGATGAGACCTTTATAATTAAAAAATAATTTTCACTTAAATGCCACCTTAAATCTCAAGAGTTGAAAAGATTTAAAAATATTAAATGAGTCATCCTTAATCACGTAAACTTCTCAGCTGAGTAATTCCATCAAAGTTGCTAAAATTGCTCTCAGGGGTAAGTGCTACTCACTGAAGTAAAAGTGGTCAGGACTGGGTCTGCACTTTCACTATCCTGCTTGTGAGTTACAGAAGTGTTATTAAGGGTCATTATTAATCAAAATCTCACAGATGGGGAAACTGAGCCATCAAGAAGTGATTTATTAAAGGTCATAGAATAAATCCTGGCTGCAGAAACTAGATGAAATGATTCCCAGACCTATTTTTTAAACATAAGATTAACATTTGCCCATGTAAGAAATTTATGTGAATGCCAAGATCCTTAGAAGTACAAAAATAAATAAATAAATAAATAAAAGTATATATAGATATATGAGATCTAGGGGCTTCCAAACTCGAGCATTTTCTTCTCCACTGCTTTAACTCCAGCTGAACTAAAAGCCTCACAGTGGGAGCAAAGTTGGTCCAAAACAATTCTTTTGGCTAAGATGTTCTCCGTGCATATGTGTCTGTGAGTAAGAAAGAAAAAGAGAAGTCTTCTTCCCAATTAATTTTCAAGATCACAAGGAACTCCACTTTGATGATTACCTGCGTTTCAGTGTGCAATGGGCCTGTGGGGCAGAGGAAACGCATGATGAGTAGGATGGAAAAGGCACAACTCCTAACAATAGATAAACTGTTTGGTCTGACAAAGATTGAAAGGGAAAATGATTCTTTCATGAACATAAATAGCTATTTAGTCAGAAGATCTACGAGCAAAGGCCCTGAATGAAGGAGCCTGTAGGAAATAGGAAACATCTTAGTTCTGAGTTTCTGAACTTCAGAGTCAAAGTAGTTAGAAATAAAAAACCCTACAAAGACACTCAGTTATATCTCATTCTCCTTTCCCAGGGTGTAAGTCAGCTATGATTCATGCAAAGTCTTTTATGATTGCACAGAAAAATAAATAAGAACAAATATGTTTCAGGGGCCTTTAACCAGAGGTGTCTTGCACTATATTTTTAGCTACAAGGACCCTGCTTCTTCTCAAGAAAAAAAACAAAATAAAATAAAAAAGGATTAACTGAACTTCACTAACCAATGAACCAACTGGTTTAATAAGGGACTAGTCTTTTGTGCAAGTTGCTAACTGTTGATTTACACTAGTTGAAAGATTTAGTTCAATACAAAGGAGAATGAAAAAATACCATAATAATGAGCTTTTACATAGCTCTCCAAGCTCTTTTCTAAGCTTTGTTCTTTGGGAAACACCTGGCACAGTCTGGGGGCTGCAATAACCTGAAAAAGAAATGAGAAAGGATCAGTTTTGTTCAGGCGCAATGACCATGGAAGAGCCTTAGYAGAAAAGTTGATCATTGAATGATAAAGACAGAAAACCAATACCATTATATCATATTATGTCATATTACAGTGTGCAAATACTGTCATTATTGTTTTAAAAAAAAAAGTAATATTGTGTCTTTATGTTGTAAGCTCTTTGGGACTTAGGGGTAAGCTCTTTCTGTGCCAAAATACTGGAGCTTCCTAAAGGCCTGAGGCTTTTTAGCACAAACAGTGATGTGTTTTAACTCCATGTAAGTCAGTGGCAAGTTTCGGATAAGCTTTCCAGGGACTGTTTTCAACGCCTGTTGCACTAATGCAGACCCTCAGCCAGCACTCAAAATATAACAATAAATTGCAATTAATSATTACAAGATTCTGCTCTGCACCTGTTTAGAACATGAGTGCTGCRAGGTGATAGTTAAGCTAGCAAGGATCGCAGGGGAGGGCAAAGTTGCTTCAAATTTCGCACAGCTGTCTAACTTGACTCTTGCACTGATGTTGACTTTTGCCTTTTCAGAAGACTCCAGTCTTCCCCTCATTTTATTCCACTGATTTCAACTCTCTCACAGCGGCTGTACGAGACCAGGGATGCTGGAGGTAGTTAAGACAAGTCTCCATGTTTTTCTRCTGAACAAAACTGACTATACTTTTGCATACTCATAATTTCAAAATCTGACTGGCTGTAGACAATGTGACATTCAATGAAAAATCAATCTTTTCTCTATCTTCTCCCCCAGTCGTGTCATAACAGAGTAAAACAGGACCCAGCCAAGTGTGCAAACACCATGTCTTTCACATATTTGGCTTTAGCCTAAACAGAGCAGAACTGTTTCTCTGCTTAATGAAGTCCTTCTGTGCAAATAATTATTAATGAGAAAACAGCTTCAAGACAAAGCCTTTTTCTTCCTATAGAGGATACTGGGATTTGATTTGAGGTACCAAATACCTCATTGACAAGTGGGAAGGTGAGTAGGAAGGAAAAAGGGGAATTTGGGGAATCARAATTTCCCCTGTTTAAGTGTAAGAGGGAATAAAATGGTACCTGACGGTGAAACACGCTCAGTTTGAAACCCATCATAAATACTTCCCAATGATCTTAGAGGCACCTCTTAGAGCCACAGGGATTGGGAGGTGCCCCAGAAAGGTAGGGCCATGCTTCCTTCCTGCAAAGAAAGAAACTGTCAAAACCCTGACTAAATGATTATTTCTCAAGCCCACTCCATAGGTATGATCAGATTTACCAGGGAAGCACTTGCTAGTTATTGCTGATTCCGAAAGAAAAGCAAGTGTGACATGATGTAAAACTGCATGTTGAAATTAGGGTATACATGGATTTGCTTTTAAGCTCAGCGTGCTTAGGGATTGTATAGTTAGGGCAGAGTAAAATCCTCTGGGAATTATTAGCCAACATCACGTCGGCCAACCTTTTCTTGATTGACTGGGTTTCTGAGGCTGCAGAGCAAACAACAGCATTTTCCTGTATTATGATTTCCCCTTGCTGTTACAAATGGATATGTGTGGGTGAGGACATACGTCCCAGTAAAACCTCTTGGTGCCTAATAATGGATGTTTCTATATACAAGTAAGTGGTATCCTACTATTCTCTATATCCTCTGTGGGGGGAGAGGGGAAAGATAGACTATCAGGAAAAAAATTTGTATTCATTATTTCTTGGCCTTAAGAAAATGTGCCCATCAATCCATCAAAAATGAATTTTATTCTGTAATATTAACGTTTAAGGCTATGCTCTTCTGGTGTATTGATTCTTCATAGGCAGAAGGCCACTGAAATGGAAACAATTTTAGAAATGTAGTTTTCCGTTTCTTTAATATTGTATGTTCCTGTTATGAAAGAAAATGGGTTTTCCTTCATTCTTCTTGCCTTATGTACTATATATCAGAAACATGAAAGTGGGCCAAGTTTGTCTCTTGTACAAGTCCAAGGACCTTAAACCTCAGAAAAATTTCCAGAACAAGTTTGTTTCTTAAATAATTAAATGCCATCATGTCTTTGTTTATAAACATTGCAGTAAAATCCTGGTTCAAAGTCATGACTACAACCAAAATTTCTTTTTTTATTTTTTTATCTAGCCTCCATATGCAGGGTGACAACTGAGTCAGGACACCACTTAAAGATGTGTTTATCTTGGGATGTGCCCATAAGAATTTGAACACTTATTTCTCCTAAATAATGGAGTTAAACATGTGCTTAAAGCCCTCCTTCACTTATTTAATTATAGGATGTTTGGGCAATAAGAAAGTGAATCTTCAGCTGCTTTGGAACTAACATCCCATATTTGAAGGAGCACTGGGTTGGGGAGTGTTGAGGAAACAAATGGGGCAAAGCTCTGAGGAACTTATCTCCAGACTTCTGAAGCTGAAGCTGAAAAGGGGGTGGCACCTAAAGTCTCCTCACATCTCTGCAGCTGGTGGTTCTATATCGTGGCTAACATACATGAATGCTTCCACTGCCAGTGCTTCTAGAGTGTGACGTGGTTTGAAATCTGTTTTTCCCTGTAGGGGAACAGAAGGTTTAGGTCTCCAGCTCTGTCAGCTTGACACCTCTTGACAGCACAGACCTCCCTCCTTGGCACGGTGTTTCTTAGCTTTTCTGTCAAATGTCTCCTGCCTTTTGAAGAAAGAAATCACTTAATTCATTAAGGCTGAAATTCAGCCCTCTACAGATTGCCGGCATATGATCTGTGCAACCCTAGGGCACTGTCTGCCAAGATGTAACACAGGACCTTAGAAGAGGACTTAGGAGACATTTTAGAAGTGAATGTATCTTATTCTGGACCACTGCCTACAAGATAACTTCAGTGTATAGGGAAAAAAATGCATATGAAGTAATATCACAGATTTGATCCAATACACTGTTATTTATATAACAGTTACTGATAACCCACAGAAGGTCTCTAAGCATGGTTTGCCATAAAAGACTGTGTAAACAGGAACACTTGATAGACAGCTGTTCTCTTCAGCCAATAAAAAGAACAAATGTAGCTTGTTTATAAATTCTGCTCAAATGAGATCTAAATGGCATTAAAAGAAAAAAGAAGAGAAGGCCTATTTATAAACTCTGCTTCCAAACTCAATAAAAGTCTGCAGGCTAAAAGTGTGAAAAGCCTTCCACCATACGGGTTTGCAAAACACATGGAAAAATAAAGATGTGTATGTTTATGGAAAATATCCCAAACACTCAGCCTGCTCTTGGAGCCCGGGCAATGATCATAGTTGACGGTTCCATGGTATTGCCATATGACTCACTATGTCAACCATTCATCTTGACTCAATGATTTCGTATGTCCCTGCTTGCACATCGCTGTTGTGAGTAATTCCATAATTCACAGGAGGCCAAAGTGCCTTATAGACAAGGCCATAAAAGTTAAACAGAAAGAAAAATGATTCCAGTACTTCTTCTTCTGTAGCTATCGTGTAGTACTTTGGGAAAACCTGTTTCTTTGCATTTAGCTGTTAACTGTAGTCACCATTAAGCATGTCTCTCTGAAGGATTATTCCAAGATATAATTCCTGCTTCTCAGTTTGTCAGCTTACTATGACCAGGATCATGGAACAAATCAGCTTCCTAAGGTTTAGCCAGTAGTCATGCAGAAATGCTATAAGCCAGATTATATCACACTGAACTGCCTGTGTTTTTCCTAYTTTATCCATTTCTGTATGCTTTCTCTGGTCCTTGTAAAACAGTTTTGGCTAATGGTTAGATTTCAAGGGTGTTATTTTAATTTTTAAAAAGCTTTTTTCCAGTGAGATTCCAGTCCTCTTCTATGAAGAAAGGCTATCGACACTAGAGGTTTGTCTACCTCCTCAGAACCTGTTCTGTAGCACAGTGCAACACTATGTTTAGAAATGGCCATAGTGTTTTTCAAGGGTGACCTGTGTTTGCCATGTCATTTTCTACCTTCTAGACCTGGTGCTGTTTTAGAAGGTAGATTGACCACATATAAGTTAGTGACATGATTGGTAAAAGGCAGAGAGGCAGAAGAGACACAATGAGAAAAAGATGCTGATTGACATCAAAAGGTCTGGGAGATTGGAAGTGAAAAGTGTTCTCATTCATGACAGAAATAAAACAGTCATTTCATTATTTGAAATGATGAGTAATGGTTGTCCCCCAAGTGAGTTTATCTTTTTAAAGCAGATTTTGTAATGTGATGTTCTTCATTTAAGTGAATGTGCAAAAGTCAGGAGAGATGCCTTAATGGGGCAGTTCTCAGAGAACCGATTTAGCCAGTGTTAATGAACAGTAATGCCTGATGCTTAATCAGGACAGTAGTGTAAGGGGGAAACCAAGGCAGCAGAGAGAGATGTTTAACGTATGCTGAATAATTAAGTGGTGATTAACCAGAGGTTGATATTTTGAGCTCTAGACTTTTAATAAAGTGTCAAATAAAGATTAAAAGAAATAAAAAAGAGTAGTTGAGGAAACACAGCAAGCCACCATTTTATTACTGTCTTCTTATTCAGTGCAGTTTTTTTWWWAAAAAGTCTTATATTTTTGGACTCTAACATAAAATCCTGTAATAGAGATGGACATTTAGGATGCAATATTGAAACACCCTTAATGGATTTGAAAGCATGCCTACTAGAAGGTTGTTTTCCATGTTACCTAACTTTGTAATGCATTAAATGGAATCCTAACTATTTACGGTCTTGCTTTTAAATATAAATAGGTATCTTAGTTACATCATTTGTCTTAGCTATATTAAAAATCCATTGCAAAGCATTTAGCAGCTTCACAATCCACTGATCACATTCTTCAGATCTTATTCAACTTGGATAGCAATTACTCAGGAAAACGGTATTATTGGAGTCAACGGGCTGCCCTGCCATGAATGTGGGTCATGGAATTGAAACCTGTGGTAGCCAAACTGCTTTCCTGACTCCAGAGGACTTATTAACATTCAGTGAAACCTCTCAAGGTGGTTCTACTCTCCAGACCTAATGATTCATGCCAGGTATTATCATCATGCTCTGAGTGCTGCTCAACTGCAGTTCATCTCGTCAGATGCACAAAAGATTTCATTTCTCTGTAGCCCCATGTGATAAGTTTTAACTCCTCTTTTGGACAAGCAGAAGTARCAGGTATCTTAAATCGGTGTGTGGGAGTAAAAGTTCCCCTTCAGGAAAAAGAAAGCAATGAGAAGTAATAAATAACCTTCATTTTTGCCTTAGCCTCAGGCCTCAGTGATCATGGGGGCTTGAAAAACCAGGCTCCAACTACCCTTGCACTTATATAGTGTTCTGTGTTATTGTGTGGAGAAGGCAAATTACTGCTCAACTGTCTGTGTGCACCAGCTTCATGGTGCATCCCAAACATTCCACCGCAAAGAGAGAGGAGGAATATTAAGCATCTTTTCCCAGGCAGTGCTGTCTAGCATGGCAACTGCCATGAGAAGGTGATGAATTTACCATGGGGCATCACTGCTGGATGTGAAGTCTGACCATGGAAATATGCCAAGTGGACTCTGAGGGATACCCCAGCTACGAATCAGATTGTACAGTGAGTTAGACAAGAAAGTAAAGGTTGTCTTAATGAACTAAGGCTCATGTTTTAAGAGTATTTTAGAAGTAAAAACAAAACAAAATAAGCAAACAGGGGAAAAAATTGGTAACTTCATCAGCCAGACTTGAAATTATCATGATTGTTTTATCAATACTTTGTTACTGAAATAGTCCATTGCTTAGCTCTTTACAGCTTTTATTGTAGTTGAGGACTGATTTTGAAAGGATTTTAATTGCCATAATGAAAGTCAACCTGAATGAAAGTGAGGGCAGCTCAGCACTTTTGAACATCAGGCTATTTTAAAGTTATTATGTCATAGCTGATGGCTCTGCCTAAGTCATTTCCCAGGTAGCATTACATTGCAAATATCTGTGCACTTAACCCAGTGATAGTTACATGCAGAGGTATTCTTTGGCAGAGAAAAAAAAAATCAATTCAGACAGCAAATCTTCATTCTGTGTGGCCTTCTGCAAAATCAGAAAAGCCTGGACTGCAGAATTTTGCAGTGATATGTGTTAATTTTCATAAGCGTGAAGAAAGAATGACTATAAATACTCTTACCATGCAGTTAAATCAATACTTTTTGAAGCTGTGATGTGGAATCTCCAATCATTCTATGCTTCACGTATTTCAACTAGTTAAGAAAAGGATTGTTTTTTATTTTGTCTCTTACTCCTAATTTACCTTTTGAAGTTGCAGGAAGGTTCAACCTTCCTTCTTCTGAAGTGAGGGGAACTTACCCCTACACCTAATGAAAAGAAACCCCACAGTGGGGCTTTGCCAACTGTGGTTCAAGCCAAGACATTCACCAAGCATAGGACCTTCATAGTGAAAGTGTTAAATGTAAAGCTGTGTTTATCATAACCTTGAAGGTCTTCTTTTTGTCTTTGATCATTCACAGAATCATAGAATCAYAGAATGCTTGAAGTTGGAAAGGACCTCTGGAGATCATCTAGTCCAACCTCCCTGCTCAAGCAGGGTCCCCTAGAGCATGGTAGACAGGGTTGCATCCAGGTGGGCTTTGAACATCTCCAGAGAAGGAGACTCCACAACCTCTCTGGGCAACCTGTGCCAGGGCTCCGTCACTCTCACAGGGAAGAAATTCCCCCTCACGGTCAGGCGGAACTKCCTGTGCTTCAGCTTTTGCTCGTTGCCTCTTGTCCTGTTGCAGGGCACTACCAAAAAGAGTTTAGCCTCATCCCCTTGACACCCTCCCTTCAGGTACTTGTACACATTGATCAGATCCCCCCTCAGTCTTCTCTTCCCCAGGCTGAAGAGGCCCAGCTCTCGCAGCCGTTCCTCGTAGGGCAGGTGCTCCAGCCCTCTGATCGTCTTTGTAGCCCTACACTCTCTCCAGTAGCTCCATGTTTCTCTCGTGCTGGGGAGCCCAGAACTGTACACAGKRCTCTAGATGAGGCCTTGCTAGGGCTGAGTAGAGGGGCAGGATCACCTTCCTCGACCTGCTGCCAACACTCTTCCTAATGCACCCCAGGAGACCATTGGCCTTCTTGGCCACAAGGGCACATTGCTGGCTCATGGACAACTTGTCATCCACCAGCACTCCCAGGTCCTTCTCTGCAGAATTGCTCTCCAGAAGGTCAGCCCCCAGCCTGTACTGATGCATTCACACCTCTTTGTATCCCTTTTCTGTTACCAGCTGGATCAAGCATATTCCAGCGTCTGGTAGGTAGAGCTTGGGGAAACCACTTCTTTTTTTAAAGATTTTTTTCGGGAAACTACTGACCAGTATACCTTTAGACTAGGGTCAGATGGACAATGGATAAACATAGACACTGTCAGCAAATAATAATAATAATAATAATATAAATTAAAAAAAGAGAGAAAAGAAAAAGAAAATTGCTACTCAGCACTTCACTACAAAAACTAATCTTCCTTTCATTTTAGTAGCTAGATCCTAATCTCATTTTTTCGACATTTTGGGGGATTATATTCATACTCCCCTATTGGATGTGGTTGTTTGAAAAACTATTCTATGTTGAAACGCTTATTTCATTCACATAAATCATTCACAGGTGAACGCCTGTGGCCATTGGCAGGGATGGACCCTTTATTTCATCTCCCATTGCCACTGCCTTACCTACAGAGTAGACATCATTATCAGGAGAAACTTATTTGGATAAGGCAATGACATAATGTAACAGTCACAGCCCATTTACAAATCCAACACAGACAGCTTAACATAATAATAATAATGAAAAAAAATCAAACATAAAATAATGGGAAAATATGTGTATTGTTTGCTCTGTTTGACATCATAAAAAAAGGTGCACACTTGGGATGTTTATGCCCCAGATTGCTATTTTCTGATAATGTACCTGGTTAAAGTAAAGTTTTCCCTCTGGATGCATATATAACGCTTAGATAAGAACAATTCACAAAATCCTATTATAGCAGTGCTGTACACAAACACATTTTCGGATGCTCCAGATAATATCAGGTACATATATACAAGAGGAAAAGGTATTTCTAGGAATATCATTATTGGTGGCATATCTGTTTAAGTTTCCATATGCTTTGGAGACTCTTTCTTTGAGTCAGGAACTAAAAAATATCAAAAAATACATTTTATTTTTAAAATAAACATTCTCAAAAAAAAAAAGTATTAGTACTCCCCACTCTAGCTACCTCGTTTTCTAATTTTCCATCAGAAACAAAGTCATTGCCTTTAAGTCTCCAAGGTGCTCTATTACTTTTAGGACATGTCCAATCCCATCCAAGAGGAGGAACATAAGAATGGTGAACTGTCTAGTAACATAAAATGTAACTTTTTCTTGCTTATTAATCGACATTAAAAAAAAAAAAAAAGGTTTCTAGACATTACACTCTGGCAGACACTGTTTTACTGCTGTTGCACCACTCTTCAGAGTTCTCCTGGTCCCTTATGCGGTATGAGGGAAACCAATAGCTGTGTTGTTGAACCGCTGCTTCTGACTTTTTGCAGATCTGCACTGTGYTGTCCAGATCCACCACAGATTAATTTGGGTAACCCTATGCAKATAGTTTAATCTTTGCCATTAAAGCGTGGGGACAAGCTTAAGGACATTCATGGGTTTACCTCTAGCTTTCTTTAGGCCAGTCATTTCTCTTCGTTGTTTTTTTYCCCCCAGCTTTAAAACATGTCTAATAACATTGACATCAGTACTAAAGGGCATTGAGACATACAAGACTGCAGAAGACTAGAGATGGAGTACAATCTCTGCTGATCTTTGAATACCTATAGATAACATTGGAATATATCCTTATTAGCATTTACTCTAAGTGTATACAAGTTTGCTGGCAATTTTTAAGATAGCTTTATAACTGTTTTAAATCTCTGCTGTTTAAAATAGGTTTAAAGGTATCTGAGAGCATATTTTATTATTCAGGCTATTCCAATATCTAAGCTAATTAAAAATAGCCYGTGCTGGTCCTATTTCTTTCATCCAAGAATCAGCTGTACATGTTAAAGGAGATAATACAACTGGTTGTAGAATAGCCAGTATTATATGGAGTCTAAAAATCAGCTTTTATAATTATAACATGTTTTAGCTTTCACTCTCTTCAGTTATATTTAGGAACATATTTAAAAACATTGAATATTTTATAGCACTTATGAAAGAAAATGCTTACAATAAGAAAATCATTAGCATCTTTTTAGTGAATTTAAACTAGAGCTTAAACTAGAAATGATACAAGTATTGCATTTTGTATTTTGTATAGAATATTTTGTAAGAGTCTGTAATTGCAAAGTTGCAAATGCAATACAGTTGTATAGCTAGGAACCATTTGGTCAAGTATCAAGCAACTAACATGAATGTCTCCTCAAAGAACAAGACTCCTTGTACTAGACATCCAGCTGGTATAGACATTATCATAATCTCACAAAAACAGATTTTATAAAATATGCTTTAGAAAGAGTCCTGACTTTCAGAAATGTAAAGAGCAAAGAAGAATGTAGGGGTATGTTAACAGAATATATCATAAACAGTTCTTATCCCACACTCCAAAAAAACTTCTCGTTGAAATCAAGTCAAAACRTCCTAATGGTTTCTTATTGAATGTATTCTCTTCTAAAAGTGTATTAAGTTTTTGAACTAGAAGAAACATGCATTCGTGGCTAGAAAAGTCCCTTGAGGAGGAGCTGATTACTTCTGTACAACTCCTGTTTGGGCTCAAATACATAGATGCTTTTTGTTTTGATCTCCAGATAACCATGAAATGGTAAAATTATTTTGAAATATCTATCTGCAGATACTCTAGTTTGTGCATGATATAAGTCTGACTTGTAGGTGCCTCGTGAAGCAGTCATCCTTAGATAAAAGAGTAGTTCATCTCACTTACAGTTTACTATCTAACAGATGATAGGAGTCTAGTCTAAACTAGATTCAAAAACCCRCCCTGTGGTGATCATGGAAATCATCATAGAATCATCACAGAATCAGTAAGGYTGGRARGGACCTCTGGAGATCATCCAATCCAAGCTGCCTGCTCAAGCAGGGTCACTTAGAGCATGGTAGACAGGGTTGCATCCAGGTGGGCCTTGAACATCTCCAGAGAAGGAGACTCCACAACCTCTCTGGGCAACCTGTGCCAGTGCTCCGTCACTCTCACAGGGAAGAAATTCCCCCTGACGTTCAGGTGGAACTTCCTGTTCTTCAATTTCTGCCCATTGCTTCATGTCCTGTCACACGGGACAACTGAAAAGAGTTTGTCCCCAGCCCCTTGACACCCTCCCTTCACGTACTTGTACACACTGATAAGATCCCCCCTCAGTCTTCTCTTCCCCAGGCTGAAGAGGCCCAGCTCCCGCAGCCGTTCCTCGTAGGGCAGGTGCTCCAGCCCTCTGATCATCTTTGTAGCCCTACACTGGACTCTTTCCAGTAGCTCCATGTCTCTCTTGTCCTGGGGAGCCCAGAATTGGATGCGGTACTCGAGATGAGGCCTCACCAGGGCTGAGTAGAGGGGCAGGATCACCTTCCTCAACAGTCTTCTTAATGCACCCCAGGAGACTATTGGCCTTCGTGGCCACAAGGGCACATTGCTGGCTCATGGTCAACTTGTTGTCCACCAGCACTCCCAGGTCTTTCTCTGCAGAGCCTTCATCCTTTCCTCTGTCTTTCAAGATATGTGGGATATGAAATGAAGCCAACCAAAGAACAACCCTCTGAAACTCTCTATGAGACTAAAGGGGAATCTTAGCTGATCAGTTCAGATGAGACACAAAGCTGAAGAAAAATGAGATGAATCTAATTTTAYGTTCTCTAGCAAGTCAATAGAGAAAGATTGATACCTTTATAGGGTTCTGAACAGAGATTATGTCCAATTGTCTTGAATACTCAAATTTACATAAACTATTTCTCTTTGACAGCTTTCACAGGCTTCCTTGTTTATCTTAAATAGAGAAATAAGAGATTTACTTAGGTGTATTGCTTTAGGAGGTAGCCAAATTTACGGCCACACAAAGTTTAGTTGAATCCTRCCCATTACCTTTAAATATGAAGCTTGTAGAAGTCTTACTTCTACAAAAATGGACTGTAAAGGCAAAGTTGGACTGATTATTAACAACAGGAAAATTATGGCAGTATGCTGTTACAACAGTATATGAAACAACATACTGTTATACAGTGTATAAAATTCCTCGTGAACACTTAGGTAATATCAGATATTCATTGTTTAGCATTGCATATACTAATTAAGGTATATCTGCACTAGGTTTGGCACCGATGAAAGCTTGTCCATTGTAGTRAAAAGTTGTGCTACTGAAAAAAATCCAACATTGCACTACTTTTCATTTATGCTTAGTAGAGTTTAACCACGTTTTTATATGTTCTGGTCAACTTAGCAGAAAAACAAAGAAAAAAAAAAGTGCCTATTTGCAACATATGGTACAGACATATCCTTTCTTCTTAGGTAAAAAAAGGAAAAAGCTTGCATCCACGGGTTACTAAAGAAGACAGCAAAGACATTTTTCTGGCCATTCAATTTGAATATCCCTCTTAAAGACTGAACCTTAAAAAGACCTTTCTGAGATGTGGAAGACTGTTCCCTTACTCTTTTATAAAAGACGATTTTGCTGGCATTTATTTGAAGCAGAATTTCAACTTATATTTAAACCTTACGAAACTAAATGGCCTGAATAAATGCAAAAAGTTAAAACCCTGTCTTGAAAGGAACTCTACACACACACAAAATKCAATTATAAGTACACTACATATGCGTTAAATTGACTACATACTCCTGACCTGAGTTTGTTTCTAAGGCCATGGAGGTAAGCTAGGGAATGGACGACAACAGCTAGTTTTGAATCCAGCCAAGCCTGAAAGAGGTGAAAGATTTTCATTGCCTGAAGTAATAGAGAAGGTTATAAAATGTATGAAATAGAGACAGCCTTCCACTCAAATTTACAATATGCACAACAGCTCTTCCTGTTCACCCTCAGATTTTGTAGCAACCAGAGAGCTAAGAACAACTGAGAATGAAAGACAGTACAATTCTATAAAAACAACRCTATTTGGGTAGCTCAGCACTCTTCTTACCAGGAGATGACGTCACTGAGATGACATTAGAAGAGGCCCTGTGCAACTGGGAAGGTATATCACAGAACTGAATTTAAATTGCTTTTGAATAATTTTACCAGGATGTTGAAATGATGTTGTCATGTAAATGGCTAAGGGTTTCTACTCTTGAACTCCATTTTTTTTTAGAATATATATTCCTGGAGAGGACACAGAGGCTAAAATTTGGTAAACAAAGATAAGTAATGGGATTTAATACAGATTTAAAGTTCTTGATATTCATTGATTTGCCTGTCTTGAAACAACTACTTGACTGGCTTCTTTTGATTAACTGACTTAAAGGCTTTCTTTGGTTTCATAGGATTTATTTAAGATTAGTCACATTTGCCCACTTATAAATTGCTTGGGTTTTCCGTGATATACYAAACAGGATTCACCAACTCTTTAATGAATTTTGCCCATCTATAAATTATTTTAATTATCTGTGATGCAGTATTACTTGTCTGCTACCAATTTTAATAATAGAGTACTTGGTTCCCTCAAGAGTCAGCTGACTCTCTGAGGTGTAGTATCTTTCAGAAACCCTTTACAGAGAAATATGCAGGGGACTGGAGTAAGCAGTGTTTGTGTTCTGTTTTGCTTTTAATTTAGGCCTCTTTTTCTTGGAATGAGATGATTATAATAAGGAATTATCATTTTTATTTTTTGCCTTAAATTATAATATGATAAAGAACCTGGTTCAAAGGACAAAAATGAAGGGAGTTACCCCTGATTCACCTTTGAGAGAGCCAGATATTAAGATTTAGCTTGTACCTTTTGCAATTTATTCAGATAATAAATAGCTTGCAAATTTTTAAATAAAGTCAGATGGCACTCAGTAACTGTAAATAACTCTTTCTAGCCTCACAGTRTTATTAGCAATCAAGATTACTTCATTGTCGTCTTTAATTTGATTATTAGCTTTTGGAAAACATGAGCTCTTTTTTTTATCACATTTCTTTTCAGTTTGTGAAAGAAGGACTGTAGCCAGTATCTGTGACCCAATATCAAGCAGATCAGAAGGAACTTTAATCAGGAACAGAACTGGCAGACATGTAGATGGGTATAACATAATGGGAAAGAGGAAACACAACTTTTATAGAGGGTAGTTACGCCTTACAAAATTTATTACAGTTCTTTTTAAAAGTCAGCAAGCATATGGAAAAAGTATGCTTGGATTTTCAAAAAGTCCCTTCCCAAAGGCTTTTAAAGAAGCTAAAATATCTCAGAAAGAAATAGGAAAGACCTTTTTTGGATTAATAACTGCTTGAAGAAGTAGAAACGAAATGTAAGAATAAATAGTCAGTTTTCTGAACAGAGAGAGGTGACCAAGGGAATCCCAGAGGGATCCTTGCTTTTCATCCAAGGAAAGGCAGTGGACACAAAATCTGCTCACAATACCGAGATAATAAAAACAGCCCTGACAACAACGAGTACAGATCTCACGATGCTGAATGATCGGGCAATAAAAGAGCAGGTGACATTCCATGCCAATAAATGCAAAGTGATGAAAAAGAGGGAAAATACCCCTAACTACCCACACAATGATAAATTGTCATCACTCAGGAAAGAGATCTGGGGAACACAGCAGATAGTACCACCAGAGCATCAGTTTATTGCTCAACAGTGGTCAAAAATGCAAATAAAACTGAAAATACGATTATCCTATTATCAATATAAAGTACACCTATGTGCACTTTATGAACCTGAGTGCAGTTCTTTTTCCTCTCCACTCCAAGCTAAGAAAGGATGTAATAACTAGAAAAAGGAAAGAAAAGGGCAAATAAAAATGATCTCGGCTATGGAACAACTGGTAAAGGCATTATAAAACTATGAGTGACATAGAGAATGGAAACGGGGAGAAAATTTTCAGTGTTTCCCACAATACTGGYGATAGATAACAATAAATGAAATGTTCAGGAAACAGATTCAAAAAAAAAGACCTTCACTGAGCATCAGAAGCACAACATAACTAAGCAGTTACTAGAGAAGATGACTATAGCAATAACATCAGCTGAGTGTTCATGTATGCATTTAATTCACACAAAYGCACACACACACRTATATATATCTATATAAACTGTAATGGTCACATATTTTTCCTTTCTTGCATTGATATTTGTAATATATACATCACAATAACATTTATCTATTGTGATACATACATGTTCTGTGTCTGTATTTGTATATGCATGTATTTATATTGGCAATATCAAGGAAAGATTCAGTTCCTGACTTC
Source organism: Rhea americana (assembly GCF_003343005.1). Taxonomy (NCBI): domain Eukaryota; kingdom Metazoa; phylum Chordata; class Aves; order Rheiformes; family Rheidae; genus Rhea; species Rhea americana. The sequence goes on from NW_028186901.1 coordinate 1,302,135, forward strand.
AGCAATCCTTTAAAGTGCAAAACGCAGGAATTTCACTGGATGGAGAATTCCAGCTTCTGCTAAAGGGAGAAAAGGGCTCTTCTTTTTTTTACTTTTTTTTTTTTT
>NW_028186901.1:1302274-1387053 GCF_003343005.1 Rhea americana
GGAGGGTCTGAGTGACACACTTGCCAGCCTGCAACCTCCCTCCCCCAGAGCAAATCCAGAGTAGATAGACTGAAGCCAGCCACATCACTCCAAGTTTACAACAACCAAGCTGAGATGAGATCCTTGTCATACAAAGTTTGATGACAACTTGCCACCACAGAGCTTCTGGAATAAGAGATTACAATCATGTGATTTAAACTCTGAAAGTTTCTGACATTTAATATCAGTAATTAAGAGTTCAGATTGGTGGCTGAATCAATAACCCCTTGCAGTTATTGATCAGACACTGCCGCCCTGCCAATCATAGAACATAGTTGACCTTATGAAAGCTGATCTCTACTTCTCGTGCTGTCCCTGTTCTACCTGCCTACGGCCTACGTGTCTCATCAGTGCTTAGGAGGACGTGTGGTAGTTGCCACCAAGAGCTGCTCCGAGAGGGGACTGCCGAGGAGCTCGGTAGCGGCTGGCTATTCCAGCTCGGTTGGGTACAAAAAAATCTTCAAAGGACCAAAAGGCAGGGCCACTGAAGAGCTGTTCCTTCCCCCATGGACCGACCCGCCTCTCAATCTGCCACCTTGCAGCTGCCAAGAGAGAGCAGCTGTCCCCGCTCCCCAGCCTGAGACAACAAGTTCTTTTCTCTCCCACATGTAAATACAAAAGTGCTTCAGGCACCCTTTGCAGCCCGGGGAACTCTGCGCACCGCACAGTGAAACTGGTCCATCATCACTCACCGCAAATTGCTCCCAGGAAGCACCGTTTCACTCCACAGAAGGGCACAATGTTACAGGCCATGGAAATGAGGCAGTTACCTGAAAATGGGAAAGGTATTTTGCTAGAAAGATGACCCACTGAAGAATTCAGCTGGGCAGGAGGATAATTTTTTTCATGCATGGACCTTTTATGACATCCATAAACAAGGCTTTGGATTTTGTTTCCCATCTGAAGTGCAGAGATAGTGTTACTATAAGGCAATGGTTAAAAAAATAAAGAATTTAAAAAATAYCACTTTTTGGAGTCTGACTTTGTGTAATATTTTATAAAACCAGTCTTCTTTCCAAAGAAAATATTGAATTTTCATTCACCAAAAATAATTCTCTGAACAAAAAGCCATAAAATATTGTATCAGTAAACATAAATATCTTAATTCACAAATGCTTTTGCAGAGCCTTGTGGAAGAAAGTTTGATTCTTTACTTGCCACACAGGTTTCAATGCCCCATTAGACTGTGCCTGAAACTGTAGGGTGTAATGGGAAGTATAATTCAGTCAGATAATTCAGACAGTAAAGGAGAATGAACTCATGAGGCATCTCATGATTCCCATGAAACATGCAGGGGACACTCTGAAGCAGAATATTTTAGATTCTTATTTTAAAACAGATGCCTTATGTTAAAATTGATGCAAGTTCAGAGGATTACCATACCAAATGGTACTCTTTATCTTCCCTGCTTTGTGCCATGCCCATGACTGACATACAGTAGGATTTCTCGTCCTCCATCACATCATGCATCTCTTCAGCCTGGTATAATGCCTTGCCCAAGAGAAGGATTAGGAGTTACTTAAATTTTCAGACTRACACCGGTAAATATTTTTCAATTAAGTGATATCTAGAGGTTTTGAATTTTACTCCTCACAATCACTCAAAATGCTTAGAGATACTAACATTGCATAAGGACTTGGACAKTAAAAGAAAGTTTGATTAAGCTTTAAACAAAGAAATATCTGCAGAAGCAGATGACTAAGGAAAGCAGAAGATATCATATATAAATGTTTTAGTTATCTTCCCTTTGGAGGCAGCTCTCCTCACCCCTTCTGAGATGGGATATATGCATGTCACACAGCAGGGAGCTGGGAGCAGCAGAAGATGAAGATACTTGGAAGAGTGTTTAGTCAGCTAATGAAAATCAGTTCTGCTGGTGTACACACAAAGTTGAGCATGTTCTTGACTGAGGGTGGAAAGACTTAGCTATGAATGAGACTTTACTATGCTTGTCTGCTGCATGGTGCCAAGCTAAGCCCAGCTTTTATCTATATCCTAATTCTCTTCTATGCTTCACTTTCCAGTGGTGGAGAATGTGATATACAGAGAAGGCCCTAAAAGAGAGAATTGGCTGAGAATGCTTTTGCAAACATGTTTCAAAGGAAGTCCCTTGCCAGTATGTCATTAATCTAAACCAGAGCTTTAATGTTCACTATCATATATAGTCAGACTACTAAGAGCTATTAGTATGCGGGAAAAGAGGTGAAAGTTGTAATTTTACTGTTTCAGTCTAACAGGTTTTACATGAGAGAATGGCTGAATTTGCAGTCAAGAATTAAGACTTGGGTGGAGCAAACCTAGGTTTGATTCCAAGCTTCTTCACAGATGTAAAGGGTTTGCCTCTTCTGTGACCATAATGTGCAAAGAGTGAGCTAAAACCTCTGCCCAAGAGGTAACTTAATAACTTACAGGAGCAGGAGCTACAAGGTAGGGTTTCCTTCTTCTTCAATGTTTGTCTTGATTCCTAGGATGTAGACACTTTCTACTATGGACACTAGACATCCCACWAGTCTCAAATTACCTTATGTTAGTGCATGCTTCTGGAATAGAGAAGACATAGCTTAAAATCACTTAAAGAAAAATGAGGGTTCAAAGCTGAGTTAATGCACTCCTGTGTAAATACATTCTTCTCTGAGTTTCTGAATAAAAGAACCTTTCTCCACTATAAGAATTTGAGAAACACTTTTAGGATATTTATTGAACATGACTTAGATACAAAATAGATACTCAGCTGTTTAGTATCCTCAGGACCTAGACATTCAGTATCCTCAGGCTCAACTCTAGAAGCACATATAGGCAACCAGTGACATTTAATATTAGCAAAAAATCCTCTAAGTCTTCCAAGACCTCTAGGACTGAGAAAAGAGTTTCAAAAATTTACATATTTTCCCTTTGTTTCCAAAAGTGCTAGTGGGTGCTTACACTATTTGTATATATTACATTGTATTCCATTAGCTAGGAATATGAGACTAGTCCAGAGAGAGAGGCTCAAAACACAAGCTTCCTCCCTTATAAGTTAAATTTCATGGTAAATGTCCAGAGATACCCTGTGACTCTTCTTAGTTCACTTTTGCTTGCCCTGTGTTCATCACACTCCTTTTCGTACAGCGGCCCGGCTAGCACTGGGGACAGAGGCTTCCTCTGCCGAGCTTGCTGTCATCTTCAGGGGTGGGAGCTGAGGCCTTGAGTCTACTCAGGTTAGGAAGACTCTGGGATGCTGTTTTCTGCTACTTGTGTAAATGCTTGATTCAAAAGTACTTTAAAGGCTTTGTAGTCAAACGAGGAAACAGATTGTATAAGGAAGATGCTATTGAGCAATGCTTTTTCAGTTGCAATTTTGGAATTACATTCCTTCAAAGTAAATGTTTCAGTAAGGTCTCTCTACAGAAAAAAAAAAAAAAAAAAAAAAAAAAAAAAAAAAATTGCAAGGTTTCCCTTGCAAAAGAATTGGTAAAGATCCCCAAAGAAAAAGAGCTTTTACCAACTCCCAGAGGAGGAAAGATCAGGAAGGGTGATCCAGAATGTGAGGGGGTCATATATACTTGCAGCTCATGATAAATCCCCCACTGCCACGCACTCCTTGTTGCCATTACCTGTCCTAAGTAAATGTTGCGCAGGTGTGCGTCTGTCCCTGTGCTGCAAATATACCTTCGTTTCTCGTGCAAACATACCCTCGACTGTGCTACTCCTCAGCAACCCGTCTGCAGAGATGAGGATGACAACACTTTCTCATCTCGCAGAGCCTGGTAGTGAAGGCCTTCGTGATTTCAACAGATGGTGCCTTGGAATTTAGTCGAGGAAATCAGCTGGTAATCTGGATTTAGAGAGCTACACACACTTCATGTATCACATTGGGACAAACCTCCTGGTGCGTGTTCCTTAGGCTGGGAGCTTGCCCAGGGGAGGGCTATGCAGATATTTCATTTCACACAGTGGTTATTTTGATTTTAGCCACTTTTATGCACAGGGAAAAATGGCTTCATTTTACAAATAATGGCAGAATGCATCTAAGGCCAGACAATTTAGAGAAACAGATTTTGGCTGATGTTTAAGAGCTATAATAAATAATCTCCTCATCCATGTCTCCCCCCAAAATCTACATACCTTTCTGCATATTTTATAACAAGCTCTAATAAAGAAATAATCCAAAATGGCAGCTGTTAAAAAAAGAATAACTCCAAAATGTAGGTTATTGAAATATGAGTGTAATATACAAAAGATAGCAGTGCTGATATTAATGACCTATCTGTCTCCTGGTGCACTTAAAAAAGTCTCTCATGTATTTTATTTTATTTTTTATTAGAAACTGTATCATTAGTTTTAAGAGATCTCACTGCAAAGGGCGAGGAGAGAGATTTGACTTTTTAAAAGCCAAATTCAGCCAGACATTTTTTTCTTAAAAAAAAAAAAAAAAAAGATTTTTCATAAACATTTTTTTCCCTCTGGCTGGAATATTAGGACAGTATATTAAATTCCCGCCCCCAACTCCACAAAAGGAAGACCCAGCTACATTTACATAATAATGTCCCTACTGTGCTTTTGACAGATGGGTTTCATCGACACAGACATACTGTTAGGGGCTTAGCAATAGATTAAAAAAACAACAACAATACAGAGTAACATAATAAAAGTATATTGTAATGTACATCATAACTTTTGGCCAAGGTTAAATTTCCAGTTGGTGTATGAAAGTCGTATTCCATTAGACAAAATAGATGTCATGCTGCAAAGCATTAAAGATGAGTTGACTGAGCCATTTATTTTTATTTATATTACATTATATTTTCCTTGATTCTATTTATGCGGTGGGTAAAAAAAAAAAAGAAAAGAAAAAAAAAAAAAACCCTTCATTCCCCTCCCTCACCTACCCTGCTGCACCACCCTCCCTGAGAGTGAAGGTTTCCACGCCAGCCTGACCACCGTGCACAACGCCACAAGGTCTGCCTGCGTGCGCACCGGGGCAGCCTGCGAGCCCCTGTTACCCACCCAGCCTCAGCAATGCCAAGCTCACCCGCAGGCTGATTTATCATGCTTTCCGGGGGCAGATCCGACAGCCCACACTGAGCTGCAGGTGAGACTGCTAGCATAGCTCTCTGCGCACTGCGCTGCGTGTCTGTGGAGCAAAAGCTGTGTCCTGCTCTGCTCTGCTTACAGTTTCAGAGGCCAGAAAGGTGTGCACCTTGCAGACCACTAGCTCAGCTACTTTGAGAGCCCCCGCTGTCCTGACTCTTTGCTCTCTGCTCTAAACCTCAGGGAATAAAGTGCTTTGTAATAACAGAGCTCTTGGCAGAGATATTCTGGTGAATTTTTCAGGGTGGGATACGTGGYCCTACCCCAGGAGTACTGCCCATGGCAATGCTCAATCTGAGTCAATTTGCAGGTTGGTACTGTGCRCTGTCCCCTCCCCATAACACTTCCGCAGCTGCTTCTGGTCCTCAGGAAATTCTCCAAAAGCCTCTGAGGAGAAAAGAGAGCGGTATGTGTCTTATTTTTATTATTGTTAGTTCTTTCCCCTCTCATCTCCACTCCAAGTTCCAGCAAATTTGTGCCTTTCTTCAGTAATGGCTTTGTGCAGCTTCACGATAAAAGTCATCCACCAAAGAGACAGAACAGTTTTCTCTGCATGTCTCCCTGAGAGGTACTCTTGGTTGTGAGAGCTTCACAGTCTCTCTTTAATGTCAAGTTATATGGTTTTGGGGGCTTTCCCAACTCCATCAATCCCCCTGACGGCACAGACACTTTGAGTGGAGTGGTGAGGACAGAGCTGATAAACTGCAGCCTCCTCCGGTACTGGCCTCTGTCCAATGAGACAATAATGCTCTCCCCAGGAAGCAGTTTATGCTCTGTACAAAAATGTTTTCCCACCAGGTGGTGGTAGCCAAGATGCGCATGGGGCCTGGGTGCTACCAGGCATCCCGGGAGGCTGACCTTGCTAGTGACACCATCCTTTCCTTAGCAACCCCATCTGATGCAATGGCCTAGTTGTGTTGTTCCTCCAGTTGTCATGACAACATGCACCCAGTGGGTCTCATCCTGCCTTGGAGAAGCTTACATAATGCTCTGTGCAGCCTGAAAAAGTACAGGAAGAGCTGGAGTGAAAATCGCTGAGAGGAGTCATTCACCAAAGAAGAGCGAAGGGAAAGAAACAAAACRTGAAACCATTTGTCAAATGAGTGGTAAAATAAGGAGCTGGTATCCCTGCACCAGTGTTGCTCCAGGTGCCCATCTGTATTTTCCCATTGACCTAAACACAGTACCACATGTCAAGAGAGTCCTTGCGACAAGGAGGTTATAGTTGAAAGGAACAGACTTSTGCTAGAAGAAAGCAACTGGATTTCCCTTGTCCACATGGAGGAGGCTGAGATGGACTAAATCCAGACTCCTGTTTACACCGTGCATCTGTGGAAAAGGGAGTGTATCTGTAAGGCACAGCAAACGTGTTCTTCCTTTTRTCTCACATCCTATGAACTTCAGAAATAAGTCATGAAAAAGTACAAGGTTAATTAGGCGTGCTAATATTCCTGCTTCCTATTCTGTTAATGATRGAAAGACCRTAAGTACTTACTCAGTAAAACAAGCCATGGAGATGGATATGCCGACAATGAGATAGGGGCAGCATGTTTCTTTTTCTCTTCTTTACTCTGTCTTACAAAGTATAGCAGATCACAAGGCCCTTTGATTCTTTCCAGCCTCAAAATCTTGATCACATCAGAACTGCAACAACTTGATTCTTTTCCCACTCCTGAAAGGGACATGCTTTCTGAGATCATATTGCTGAACTTAATTCCTGGGGTTCAAACACAAACACATATGCACACAGCACTGCATTCTGCAATGCCCTAATATTGCACTAATCCAAATTACTCTTTATTTACGAGTGGAAGTTCATTGCAAATACCAGAAGGAAGGGYTTCATTTGTTTGTTTTTATTTCTTAATCACATTCAGTAGAGGTCATATGTGAAACACAGCCACAAGAAAAATGCTTTTTTTCTCTATTTTTTATCATCTTTCCTCCTTATCTATTCTTATAAGGTTGTGCAGCTATCTGTTTTTAATTTCCTATTTTAAAGCATCTCTCCAACTTGTACTTATTTTTTTTTCAGTTCAAGTCAAGTTTTAGTCTCCATTTAATGAGGAAAATGCATTGAACACCAATGCCCTGTTTCAGGGTTGCTGATAGAGTGAAATCTAATTATGTTCTGGTCTTTGCACTTCCTGAGATGTTTAGAACTTGCTCATACTCAGAATCTCAATTCAAAGTAAACCAACACATAACTGCTGAGTTTTGAGCAGCTGCATCCATTTTCACCACCCGAAGAATGTGTTAGTGGTCTAGCATCAAAGCCAGGTCAGGACAGCAAATGAGGAAGAAGAGGGAAGAGAGCATTTTCTGTGATACTTTTAGCCTAACCAGAGAAAACCAAGTGGAATCATCTGAGAATAGTGATGCTTGCTAAACTTTTAAATAAATCCACTTCCAAAAAGATCTCTGACACACTGGGTTAAGCATCAGGGGATAATCCAGCCATTCTGATTACTGCATGGCTGAGACTTGCAGATAGATCTCTGGGGGAGTTACGTACAGTGTTTTACATCAAGATACAATAAGGAATTCAGTGATACCTAAGAAGTACTCATTGTTTCCCCAGGAAAAAAAAATAGAGAGAGAGAGAGAGAGAGAGAGAGAGAGAGAGAAAGAAGAAAAGATCAGCTTTCTTTTCAGTATCTAACCTCTGATGTATGATGGGTAAAAAGGGAGTCATCCATGCAGATAAGAAGATCCTCAGATGCTGCTGCAGGGCTAACTCAATTGCTTTCCTCCTGTGTTTGCTAAGATTGGTACCCCCTGTGCTAAAGTCATGATAAATAAATAGCCAGTATCATTCCAAATGCATTGTCATCATCATCATCATCATCACAGGCCTCCTCCTGGCCACAAGAAGATGAAGGCCTGACCTTAAAAATGGCACCCCTGGCTCGAACCAAATGTGACCATTTTTGTTCCTGCCATCTGTCTATTCATCTTGGTGACGGGCAGCTCTGGCTCTGTTTGCTGCACTTTGAGCAGACAAGCGCCTGCAAACGAGCTTCACTTAAATGGAAGGAGTTGATACCAGCCTCAGGAAAGTATCTGGCACATCACAGCAGGAAATATCCATTGTTTTTGTTCAAATTTATGTTTTACTTCTTGCTGGATTTGTAAGAAAGGAAAATTTCTGTCTTGGGGGTAGTGCAGAAGTGAATTCACTGTTTTTACAGACCAATAGTTAAGGAACAATAAAAGAGTTTCAGGGATTTGGTCCAAGCAGAAGGGACAGCATGAGGCAAGGACTGGAGATACCTGAAAGACAAGGAAATGAAGGGAGTGGTATTTCTGAAGCAGACACTCAAAGTAGCAGTAAGACCTTAGGGAAAGTAATAAGTCAAAAGAAACCACTTGAGATTTGCTTTTTAAAATCATCTGGTTAAGCCATGTTCCTCATGCAGCCAGTAAAAATATGAGCTTTCTCTCACAAAATTCTTACCCCCTGGGAATTAGTGAAAATTTAGGGACTAGCAATCACACAGGCAAAAGAAATAAAGACCAGTGATCAAGATGTGAAAAGACCTGAATTACTCTCCCCTCTATGCCACAGGCTTCCTTTACAACTCCGGACAAAACTGGTCCACCTTACTACACCTAGTTTTCACAAGTGAGGACATGTGAAATGGATGTAATGACACTTCTTTAYCTTATCGGGGTTTGGAAAAGACACACAAACTGGAAGAATCCAGGACCAGGGCATCATTTTTCTACTGATGTCGTCTCTTATTATGCTAGATCACTTTAATAATATACTGTGTTGTTCAGGCCCCACATTCCACCATGAGCTCACAGTTTTCCATTCCTACCAGGGCTGCAGTTGGGCATATTGTGCTGTTTGACCATTTCATACAGATACTATAAGCATCTTCTGTCCCTGATGCATGACAGCACTGCTGTGATCACACTATCTGCAAAAATATATCTGATGGAAGAGATAGGAGCAAACATTTCGTAGGATGTGGGCAGAGTATTTTGAAGGAGTTTGAGGCAGCTGGAGGAAGAGCAATGGTGGGATAGCAAGTGGGGAGAAGGCTAAATTGCAGAGAGCAGAGAGGAGGAATGAGAGTGAGCTATGGGTCCTGAGCAGGAGCAGGGAGGAGGGCTGAGATGAGAGAGTCATTGTGTACTGCTTGGCTGCTTCTCCAGATGGAGCCTTTTGAGGCCAGGCATCACTGACAGTTTGCCCATAAGTGGTGTGCCAACATCCGAGAGATATTTATTAGGTTGGCACTATTAATYGCTCACTTACAGGAGCACTTAAGTTCACTCACAATTGTTTAAAAGTCGTTAATAATATTTAACGGTGGTAAGATGATCAGCTCTTTGTTTTGCATCTAAGCATCACTAATGAAGGGGACCAAGCCAGAGGAATACAAAACAGGCATCATACCGGTACGAAAATATTGGCATTTTCCTTCCAGGGTGTTTATTATTATTTCGGCAACGATCATGTCTAGACATCTCAGATGAGCCTGGGGTCCACTGGTGCTCAGTACTGAATAAAACAGACTGTTTCAAATAACTGGTCATATAAATGGGCAGGGCAAAGGAAAAGTAGAAAGGGAAAAAAGAAATGCAGAGAAGATTATTTGTTCCAGGGCACACAGCAGGTCTCTGGCCAAGAGAGGAACAACACTCAAATCTCCTGATTGCTAAGCTGCTTTTTAATCTACTTCCACAAATTTCTGGCATCAGGCTGTAGCATAACTGTCTAGTGCAGTAGGGGAAATCAGGACTGCATCATGGGASAAACATATACTTCCTCAATTGCTTTGTACAGTCCCATATAAACACTTGGTAAGGACATTTCTTTTCTTCTGGGAATTCTGGCAATGAGTAAGTTTAAAGGGTTATAATCTGAGAGAGAAGGACTGGAGAAAATTATATGCTTTGTATGAAAATCCAGAGCACAAGGAAGTCCCAAAAAACATAAAAAAAATGACTGCTCCTGTAACCCTAAACAGTTCTAGTGAAAATGGGAGGTCTGGTAGCACTATACTGAGGTGAGATGCCAGTTCTTGTCTAAATTCTAAATTATCACCTGCTCCTTTGAAGAATGTTAATGCTGTCCACAACTAATCAGAAACACAGAGTGCAGCACACAGAGTCTGGCATTGAAAATACCTGGTTGTCCCAGGAAGAGTCCAATTTCAAGCAAACAACTACAGGACRTCATTCGTACAGCTCAGGGACACTCCTAGATGAACCTTGCTTTGGAGCATTTGTTCTTCAGTAGCAGTGAAGCTCTTCCTTTCTTCCCTCAGATCTCATCGCAAGACCTTCTCACTACAACATCATTAAGTATCCATATTATTCTTTGTAATATATAAGGAAGTAATCTTCCACTTACACTATCTGGTGGTACAGAATTGGTTACTATATAGAGAGAGGAAAGACACCTAGAGCAGTGTGTAATATAGCTCAATCTAATTGAATGTTGGTCAGAAAGTCTCCATGTGGTAATCAGATGTAGAAGTCTGGTCTTTTGGTTGGTATTGTCTCTAGTGCGTATTTGAGGCTTTGGATGGGTTTTGAGGGAATTACAGATTTTAAAATCCAAATCCAGGACTGCATAGGCCAAAAAGCTAGTAAATCCAGGACTAGAATTTAGAAAAAAAGTGAAACTTCACTTTAGCAAGGAACAGAGATCTTTCTATAAACYGGTGTATGGCATTTTAGCAGGCCACATTACCTAGATTTAGGTGGCAGCTTGTCACTGTGGGACCTTGTGCTGCCTTCTGTTGTGACTAAYGGGCCTGCAGAGCCAAGTGGGTTCCTTTCATGGTCACTAGAGAGGAAAGACAAAGGTGATTTTAGAGTTTATTTGGTTGAATAGAGCCCTTGAGCACACAGTCTCTGTTCTTCCTCCTGTTGCTGCTCTAGGTTTTATTTTATTTTGTAAAGCAGAGAAAAAAAATAGCAAAGGGGAGAAATTCATTAATGTCTCAGGGTTACACAGATGGGATAATGGTGAGACTTTGACAGACAGCATGAGAGGTGGGCGGGCACGGGGGTCTGGTGGCTGTGGTCTTGACAAGAGATTCAGGATTTTTGCTCTTGGTAGGCATAAGCTAAACAAGTTACTTCAATGCCCACCTTCCTTCTGCGTGCCTGTGCATCTGATGTCTCTGCTGATGAGGTAGCCAGGAAAGGCTTCAGGATAGAGATAATCTCTAGAAATGCGTATGTATAAGGCCCATAGCAATGGAATCTTGTTCATAATGGGTGGTGGAGCGACAGGCTCAAGGGCCCAATCCAAGTAACAATGGAAATTAAAAAAATAGAGTCAGTTTTAGGGAGAGAAACCAGCAATTTAGACCTTTTTGTAATATTGTAGAAATTTGCTGCCACAACACTTTTTTCCTTTCTGCTTTCATGAAAAATGACTATGGAAGCAATAAGAACAAGGTGTTCTAATTAAATAGATTTGTTTACATCTCGTAGCATGAAAAACTAATTCAGTCTGATATACTGTATGTTCTTGCACTATCTCTCTCCCACTTCTTGTAAAATTACCCGTTTTAAGTAATATTTTATTTAAGAATATTTAAAAAGTGGCCTTGATTAAAGAAACAACTGATTTAAGATTCAGAGTGTTTCTTTCTTAAAATTAAGGTTTCAGTTCAGAGGGCAAGCAGTCAGGAGGARGAAAGCAGAAGTTATGCTATCTAACACAACATTTCCTTCCTGTTTTAATGCATTGCAAAGGTCCCTACCTTTACTAGTCATGAGAACTCATAGTCTGTGGCTAGAACATTTTTTTTTTTAGTGAAGGTTAAAGTCAGGGCCAAAACAGATCCACTGTAATATGCTTACAAATATAATATCCTAACCCAGAGCTCTGCCACAGTATCAACTCCAAAACAGTAGCAAGGACCACCCCTCCTGATCATAGATATGTTCCTATTCATGTGAAGACTTCTTCATGTTCTCCACTCCCCCTGAGCCAGGTCATCCTTAAAGGTGCCATAATGGGAATTACGAGGAGGATAAACATTGTGGGTAACGTGAGATCCAGCAGTATAAACACAGAAAACAGAACAAAACCAAGCAACTCACAGTGTATGCCCTGCCATCAGATAATCTTCTGTCGCTATAGAAAGCAGGGCTGGATGAAGCTGTTGCAGGGAAGAGTAATATCCCAATAAATTCATTTCTCAGACTTTGAGTGCATTTTCTGTGCCAAGATAGATAGGAATTTTTACTGCCACTTAGACAAGTTTCAGTTCAGGGACAGGGAGCTTAGATGACTTGCCACCGACGGGAGCAGAGCTGAATTTAGAATCCAGGTGTCCACTCCAGCCTTGAACCATAAAGACAGCAACGTCCGCAAGTAGCACAACTGCTAATCAAGAAATACCCTTCTGTACAGTACAGTCCCATCCATGTGGGTTGTATACTGCTTGAAGTAGGGGTAAATATCAGATTGGGCAGGATCCTTTACAGGAAATTTCCTCCATAAAAGCTGAAGTAGATGCATTTCTTGTGGCCACCAAATGCCGTTGCAACAATACAAAGGAGGCTCAGGACTCTCTGTAAGCAACCACTGCACCATACTTCCCTTGCTGGCAGCATGCACGGCCACTGTAGCCAGCTGAGTAAAGCCTGAAATTGAGCATGAGAATTTGAGGGTTGGGTGGTCTTTGGACAGCTCTCACATCTCATTCACCAAGCTTGAGGCTGGTCCGTTCACTTTCACCTCACTGCTCTGCCACGGAGGCAGACATCTGTCTCAGGCAACATCAGGGCAGCTTTCCTGCCCTGAGCCTGCATATCTCCAATGGTGTTGGACTGTCTGRTCTGGGATGCAGGTGCCTGGACAGTCAGCAACCCCTCCATCCCCATACAGATTGATCTCTATCACATGCCCCTGAATGTCAGAAGTACACAGGTCTCCACAAAGCCAGAGCAACACACCTATAGGAAGAGAAGAACATTGATAACTGAGTCTGTTGATGGCCAGTATGAAATTCAGCTGCAAGAAGCCCAATATTTAGTGAAGATCTGTGTCACACTCATTTTCTCTGTAGACTGAGTAACCAAAGATATTTATAATATACCATGCCCAACTAACATGCATCAAGGGGCAAAAAAAAAAAGAAAAAAAATAGAAAATGTTCTTCCTGAATTCTGAGGCCTCCATAAAAAAAGTGATATTTTTAAACTCTACTAATTGCCAATTGTTCAGGGGGAGGGGGGGAATTTGCTTTCACAACTTCTCACTCTGCTCCAGCTCTCTGGCAGCCAGAGTTGCAGGAGATGTGGGGACGCTAAGCAACTTGGGCTTGTGCCTCCCTGACAGCTGGAGCTGCAGGGAGGCTGAGAGCTGGGGCGGGGAGCCGGGTGCTCGGGCCCTGGCCGCCTGCCTGCCAGGCTCTTGCCTTTGTCAATTTCCTGCCTGCCAGCCCGAAGCGAAATCGACAAGAACCTTTGGAGGGAGGAGCAAGGTAGCAGCCAGGGAAAATCATTTCCATCTCTCCAGAATCAGAGAAGGGGGGGGGGGGAGAAAAAGAAAAGGAAACTTCTGAAAATTTTCACTCAAGTTGAAATTTTCCATAGAAATTTCATCAGGGTGAAAAGAGCATGATCAAGCCAAAAAAAAAAAAATCACTCCAAATGGGAAGGGAAGGAAAAAATAACCAACTCTCATATTCCCTGCATCTAGCAATGAGYCTGATTGTGAAAGATGTGAAGTATTTCAGTCATCCTGCAGAACTCTCCCAGCTCCTGATGGCCCCAGTGAAATGTGCCTGTCACCTTTAAGGATAATGATCAGCACTTTCCAAGAGACACTTAGCACCTTCTCAGGATTTTGCCTTAATTTTGGTGTAACTTAGAGATAAGGCACACAGAGGGTAAGAGCTCCCAGGAAGAGTAATTTGCACCTTTCGGGTGCTTACAGCATGATAAAAAACTTTCCTCCGTGCTTTTGAATTAATTCCTCAAAAGTTCCAATGCCTGCACACCCATTTGTTTCCTCATTGTTTTTATTAAACAAGAAAGGAGAGCTTTATTACTGCGCAAATGAAAGCATCACCAGAAGATAGATACTTCCCAGATTCTTATTAATCTCTAAGAGTTATGAGGCCGCCTAAGTTCCACAGAAATTAACATACTCTACAGATTTCTTCCAGCAAGTTACTGAGTCCTTGCTACCCTATCTGGAGAGAGAAAAGAAACCAAAAAAGCAAAACCAAAGCAGAATAAATCTGTATTATTAAGAGGTTGTTGCAAGTCAAAATATGCGTGTGCATGTGAGACTTCATCTACAGATATAGGGCAAGGCTCTGTGTCAAGGTACATCATTTACAGCACCATTATAGCAACTTGCCATAGACTGTGGTTGTGGAGATTGAAGTGTGTGCCACAAAGCAGAGGTCATAATCATAATTAAAAGGAGACTTGGATTGGCAATTCAAAGTCATTTGAGACTAATCTCCAAAACTGCAACTGTGGAAATTAATACAATAGGGCATTGAATTTATTCTCTTCTCTGCTCAAATCAGAGCATCCTAATAGTTAAAAGAAAAAAAGAAAAGAAAAGAAAGAGAGAGAAAGGAAAGCACTAACAGCACACAAGCCYCATTCTAAGTAAGCTAGGAAGAACATACAATCAAGGCAGAAAAGACTTACAGCACYGACACTGGCAATATCCTTAATATCTCCTGCTTTTTTTCCAGCAGCAAATTCCATGGTTTGTTGCTTTTTGTCTCCTGTGGTGCAGGGATCCAGTTAACTGGAAATGGATGTTAGGAAGTGTTGAGAAGAGTTTTATACATTTTTTTTTTCCATTTGAAGTAGATGCTTTCRCAGTTCTCATTGTCTAAGTGGTCAGAACAAGGTTTCCTGAGACCAGAAGAGACAGGTCCCTCAAGGTCCTCCAGAGGTCTGTGCTCCTGAGTTATTAAGTTCCCAGTGACATTTGAATTCCCATAAGATCTCACCACTTTACTAACTCTTATCCATGTCATTACATATCTCCTACAAGTCAATGTTGGTTACCCAGTGAATGGGAAACTTAAAGGGTACTGATCAACCAATGTTGTGAGAGATGTTTCTGGCATACAAACCACCTCACTGAGTCACCCTGTAGAGCTAGTGTCTACCTGGACTCTTGGTGACAGTGTACTGGCATAGACATCTCTGATTTCTGATTTTCTTGATGTTGATCACCAGTGGGTTCCATCTCATAATCAAAATCCCAAGGCTTAACCATAAGCCATAATGGTTAAGCTTCAGTAACTGTTGCCACATGACCTGTGTCAATGACAAATGTAAAAAAACATGAATCAGTGATCCATTCTTTTACTGAAAGTTAAGCTAAATAKGCAGATAGAGATTTCTAAGTCTTTTGCAGCACACCAGCTGCAATGCACTTTACATAACCAATGGGAGACATTACTAAGCCCCAAAACAACCTGAACAGAGAGCTGATGGGCAAGAAACTAAGGAAAAGACCYATCTTGTAACAAAAATGACTATTTCCCTTTAAACTGTGGTAATGTAAAAAAAAATTGAGCTAACATGAAGACTGAAACAAATAGGAGGAAATATTAAACAGTGGTGACCATAATAAATCTTCTGATTTGATGAAACTGAGTAGCTCATCTATAGACTGAGTGTAAGGAGTGCCTGATGGGTGCACAGGCATTGAAAAGAAAGAAAAAGAAGAAGGTTCTGAACTAACAACATCAAAGAACAACTTATCATTAAGAAAGAAGAAGAGGCTGGGCTTCCCCAAGATAGCATGTAAGATCCTATCTCACCTCCTCACAATTCTCAAAACTGTATTATTGCTTATTGGTAATAGGTGTTGAGATACTTTGACGTGCCACCTAGTTTTTGCTAATAAAGTCATTCTAGTAATAAAGTCACATCCTGGGTGACTGGTGACATTGTGTGTCACTTTTTGCTCTTTGGAGTACCTAGTATAGTACTCATGGTAAACTGGAGCACCTGAACATCTGGTTGTGCAGACTCCCTTGCCCATCTCTGTAAATACCAATTGGTCACGACACGATTCTTCCCTCAGACAACTCCCTCGACTGATGAGTGGCAGAAGCCCAAAACTGGGGCACATGAAGTTCAATTGCCTTGTACTTGGCCCAGTCAGGAGTGCACGCAGAAAGAGTTATCAGGGATTAGCTGATCTGCAGCAATTTAGAATAAGTACCTTGATGAAAAATCCAAATCCTACAACTTCAGTGGAGCTAAAATAATCGCTTTCAGCAAAAAATCTTCATCCCTGGTAAGTCATTTAAAATTCTTCCTAGAGGAATGAGGCACAATCATTTGGTTTCCTTCTGTTTTGTGTTGCTGTTATTTTTTGTTTTTTTTTTTCCTTTGATTTTGAGTTGCTGAGGATAGCTTTGTAATGTTCCTTCTTTAACAAAAAATTCCAATGCACATGCATTGAGTTTCTCATTTATGCTCCCCCACTACCCAATTAACGTCACACTAAATTATATACCTGCAACAGATTTAATTCCAGACCACTGAGCTGTCACTTTTAACCCTCTGCATGTATCTCTACAATATTTATGAGAAAGCTATATTTACTTTAACAAGTAATGAGAGATTTCCATAGGTTTTTAACAGTTCTATTTTTTATAAGAAAAAATATGTTCTTCCACAGAAATCTGTGGGATGGTTCCAAATACATACAGAAGGATTTTGTTATCTATTCAGTTCTCAAGGTTTTAGAATAGTTTTCCAAATCCCTATTATGCTGCTCTGGAATGAAAATGGATGGATCTATGGCTAGAGTTAAACAGAGATCTGGGCTCATTTCCAGGCTCCATTGAACTCTTCTCAAATGACCTTGAGCAAAACACTTGAGATGAGGTCCAGAGTGTTTATTTCAGTGTCCAAATAAGGCTTTAAATGAACTTAAAAGCTTCAGTTCTAGGAAGTTGTTTCCAAGGGGTTGTCTAAGCTTAGAGTCACAAAAATCTCACGGCAAGTTTTCATGATACATAAACAAATACAAGTTACCTGGCTTGAGGAGTTAGAACATGATCCAGGCCCACCTCATAAGCTCTATCAAATGATTTYTAAACATGAAATACTTCCCACCACCTAGCAATTGAAGGCATGACTTAAATTGTATTTATCAAGGGAAAAACTCCTGGCCCTCAGCTCAYTGATGCAATTAGGCTTATGCCCATATCTTCTGGAGTCTTTTGGTTGTGGCATTAAATGTATCACTTTTGATGAAACCTGGAGGTTCAGTGTTATTTTGCTTTTAGGAACTGGACCTATGAGCAGACTGTTCCCTCAATAACAGTTTTGATATCTTGCAGAGAGACCTATCGACTCCCTCCAGAGGTAACCAACTATCTGYGTGATGAATGAGGGACAAGGTCTCAGGCTAGCACAAGGCGGAAGCCATATTTACGATGTGGGTGCATCCACAAAAAGTCCACAAGCGCTAGGTGACTTCTGAACGGTTCTCGTGGATCCTCCGACAGAAGAATCAAGAAATCTCCGTGCCCAAGAATCAGTGTAAGATCAATTACATTGATTTTTGGCCATTATGATGTTTAAGTGAGTACTTCTCAGTGAAGTAACRGTCTTGCTTTTAAGCTTTATAGCTAGATCTCCAAAGATATTGCTATAGGATGATTTCAAAAGGAAGTAGACAGTTTAACACATTTTCGATTTGGTCCTCTCTAAGTGCCTTTCATTTAAAATGGAAGCAATACTTTCTCTACCTTCTACATCTCTTGAAATAGTGAATATATGACACTTCTTGAAGAATTCAAATGAAATACTTCTATAAGAAAAAACRACTTAGATGAACACTCTTCGGTTTTGACACCACCAATTTTCAGAGGGCTTTTTCGGGAGGGAGACATAAGTTGCTTAAAATTAGGCAAAAATGAGCATTCTTAGTTCTCACACAGTCTTTTAAAAAGACTTCTTATCACAGCCTTCTTCCTCTAAAAACAATAACAAAAAAAGATTATCAAACATTTTCCATGAAGCAAAGTTCACTCGAACAACTGCAGAGAGCTGAAAATTACAGTTGCCTATCCTGCTGCAAAAAGGAGCTGTCCATTTGCCAAATCTGCCGAAACAAATCTGACTCAGATGCTATTGCTTGGGCTTAGCAAGACCTCTACATGTTGACATGAACCCCTGGTAGTATAGTTACCCAGACCCCCACCTGGCTCTCGCTGATCCTGTTAATTGGGTATGGCAAACAAGCCATCATCACCTCTGTAACTACCTCTTACTAGTCTTGTCATCAGGCATAATTAGGACAAGTTCGAAGGTGCTGTTGATGATGAAATAGAAAAGCTGATGTTTTGGAATTTTGAACAATATATCATGACTACTCAGAATGACACAACAAATATCCATGTAGCTGCAGTTGTTGGTTATTCAGTGAAGTACAGGCACAGGTTCAGATTATTTTTTATTTCAGCAAAGTTCAGGGCAGAAGAAATCACTATCATCTGTTCTTTATAATTAAGAGTGGATGAAGGTATAAGATCACAAAGGGGTATAAAGGTCCTTTAGGTTTGGATTAGTTCTAATCAGGACTCTAAAAGTTAGGGGTTTGATTTGGCTCTGGGATTAAGACATCCAGTCCTAGATGTCTGCAAGTGAGAAATGTCCAAGTTCCCATTATAGACTGTAGAGATCTAGTCAATACAATTAGCGGCTTAGAAAGAGATGAAGCAGATATATCTTTCCAGTCAACCAATAGCTCTCTGGCTTAGGCACCTAGCTCATATGAAAAGACTTAAATGTATATGTCTTTAGTGTTAGTGGCTTGAGTCAGTTGCCTGAAAATAGAAGTCTGATACCATTTGAAGAGTCCTTGCATATTAGATACATCCACCCAGAGCTGGCCCATACAGCACAGGATTTAGGGGAGATGCCTGCTCTTCTGTACCAGCTGCTGGAGGCCAGATACTGTGCCCTACCACATTTCAAATAGCACTAATTGCCCTGTGTGTGTGGTCTATTGAAAAAGTCCCCCAGTCACTGAGCTTAGCCTAGATGAGCCCTAGGACTTTCAGCTGCTGGTAGACAAGTATCTAGTGCCACTTGAGATGTTCTGGGCTATCCGAGATAACTAAAAGGGGCTGGCAGATATGACATAGGATCAAAGGGATGCTGCACCCAGAAGCTAGAGGTCAGTCAGAATAGCCGAAGGCCTATGTTTAAGCAATTGAATTGAGCTCTGAGTGTCTGAGCTAATTGCCTGAGGCTTGTTTTTATAGTCAGTGGAGAGAAATCCCAAGGGCAATTCATCCCATTCTAACAAAAAGGTCAAAGGCAGGTCAGATGAATTGTCCTCTGGATTTCTCTCCACTGACAATAAAGGGAGCTAGGTATGGCTAGTCCCTGTTATTTTCATTTTGGACAACAGCTGGTAAAAATGCAAGTTGCATGGGAGCCCATGTAGCATTCTAAGCAGCCAGGACCCATCCACTTTCTAACAAAATGTTCAGATATACCATATGCATTTATACTGTCACTATATGTCTTTCAAACTCTATTACTGACAACTGACTGAAGAGACTGACACACGATGTGTATTACAAACATCTATATTGGGATGGAATCCCTGGCAACAGTGCCCATCAGTATAAAACAAACCACCACATCTTGCTGTCCTGAATAAGATCCAGTGCAGAGATTGCATATGACAAATTGCAGACAGCTTGTTTATGACCAACAAGCCATTTTTTTCTGTGTTTGCTTTACAAGCTAATGTGGTTATACTGCACGTAGTTTTTTTCCCCAGAATGATTCCAAGGAACATTGCAAATTGAAAAGATGAAAAAAAAATGACTAAAAAAGGAGGTTTGCCTCTGCTGGGAAAAAGAAACTCTTTTTCTGGGTTAGGAGTTTGGCAGGTAGAATTGGTAAAGGACATTGGTTGTGGATACCAGCTGTGAGCAGCATCACAAAGCTTAGTTATTCTTAAACGTAATGTTGGATCTTTTGGAAATATGATGTGGTAAGGGTACAGACTGGAGAGGTAAGGCCAGAGGTCTGCAGAGGAAATCTTACACCATATGTAGTTGGCCAGTGATTGAGGTGTGTTGCTTGTCTTTTATATACAGTCTAAAATGTAATATTGTTTAGCTTTCCCTACACAGATTCATATCTGCAGCCTGGAAATCCATGTGTAAGTCATGCTTCTCCAACCTGGCTAAACTAGCAGACATCCTTAGGGTTGTAACTGGGCATAGTTTAGTCTGCATTACAGATGGTTTCCTAAATTTCACCTGCATTCATCYTACTTTTTACTAGTACTGAGCTTAATGAATGCTTAGAATTAGCAGATTATTTTTTTTTTCCAGTTTTGTTTTTTTGAGGTTTGAGTGGTCCATACACTGTTATTACTGCATGAAGAGCTCTTACAGCTGTTCTCAGATCAAAGACAATCACTGAGTTCATTAAAGCCAGGCACTGTGCTAACCATGGCCTTTCAGTCTCAACAAATGAAGCAAGAAGACCTCTTTCTTCAGTAAAAAATAACGAGGGATTAGAGACCTAAAGTCCCAAGAGGAGGATGCATACAGGCACAAAAGGCCCAAGGGGTCTCCAGTTGCAAAGTCAGTGCCTGTGGATTGTGGACACAGCATGTATGTGTATGTGACCTTAAAGAACGAGGAGCAGCATGGCCYTGTGACCCTGAGCAAAATCAAAATTGCCACTATCTCAGCTAAAGAGCTTAGAGGAAGAAAGAAAATTCTACCGATGGACTTACTACCTGCAGGAAAATGGGACCTTCTATTCCTTTTCTTGTATATAGCTTCTGCTGCTGGATACCTAGTTCCTAGCACTGCATTCGCATCCTATCAGACTAAATTATCTGAGGCCACCTAAACCAGAAGAAAGAGGGATGTGAAGTACTTTTAAGTCCACTGTTTTTTGATTGACAATACCAACGCAACAGCTGCAGAAACTGAAGCTCTTYTGGGGAAAAGGCTTTCCTGCTTCCAGAGGAGAACGCACAGAGCCTAAATTAAAATAAATAGCTCTCATCAGGGACTTTGATGTCAAAGAGATGCAATAGCTTTATTCAGACAACTGAGACCAGGGCCTGCAGGTCAGTGTGCTCTGGAAAGCCCATCTCCTCCCACCAAAGCCTGGTAGCTCCTCCTCCCCTGCCCAGAGGAGAAAGCGCTGTCTGTTCCCAGCCCATTTCACCAGGTACGTCCTTTAGAAAGATACAGGCTCCTATTTCTGTTCTCCCACTCAATGCCCTGTGCTGCAGCCGGAAATGTTATTGCACTGGTGACATTTCCATATGCAGTTTGACATTTCCCTCTGGAAGAAGCTACCTGCTTAAAAATCTATTTTATTTACTGTTACTTTGGCTCATGGGCCACCATGAAGGTTACTTTAACATAGTTGTGATTAAGGATCTATGATGATAAGGTCCTTTAAGAAGGGAGCTGCTATTTTTGTTCATCTGTAAAAAATATGCACACTCACAGGACTGTGTAAACTATAAATACAGACAGCAGTTGTGATTCAGAGCTCAGCAACAGTGGTGTAAATCTGGAGTAAAACTCTGTATTAGGAGACTTACTGATGTAAATTAGTAATAACTCTGTATATGGTATTAAGCATTCTATATATATAAATATCAAAAGATTGTACAGGCAAAATAGCATCAGCTTTTTTTGAAGATGGATACAGATGCTTTAAGGTCAAATTCCAAGTCAGTCTGGTARAGAAAGTCTTTGTGAAAACTAGGCCAATAGATGGTATTTTGGATTAATGCAAGCAGTAACAGATTGGTAAAAGCACATGAATACCCATTTCTCTTTATTTGTTTTTTAGCTGAAGGTTGAAATGGAAAACTAGAGTTGCAAAGCCAGAAAAAGTATCAAAGTAAAACTGTTCTCATTATTTTTATTTCTTTTCACACACACATATACACACAAAAGAAAAAGAACTCCAAACAGTATTAAACAAAATATTCAAATAAAAAAGTAAAACTTTTTTCTTTCATTTGAAGACACAGCAGGAAGGAAAGGATTATTCTTTTCAGGGAATCACAGAAAATGATATTTTGGAAATTGAAAGTCATAATGTTTCATTTTCAAATATGTCAGTATGATATCATAATAAAATTGATGCTAAAACTTTATTCAGTCTACAAAACATTTTTTCATAAAACCAAAATAAAACAAAATAAACACATGTAATAAGTTTTCTAACTGAGCTTAGAAATTCCTTGYAAATCCAGATTATTCAGTAATTGGTCAGGAAAAGACTGGAACARTCTCTGAAGCAATGTAAGATAAAGTACTGAATCAGAAAGACTTCAATTCTTTAATACACAAATTATGGAGTTTTGTATAATATTTCAGATCGCTTAGTGGGCCGCGACTGACACGTTCAGTTTAAAACAAGAAATGATTACATATTGCAATTATTTAGCTAATTAAAGGATTATAAAAGGATTGGTTTGAAGAGACCTCTGCAAGTTGTAGCCCAGCCTCCCGCTCAAAGTAGGACTATCATAATGCTGGCACTTTATATCAGGTGTCGCTTTGGCTACCTGGTCTTGAAAGCCTCCGAAGGTGGAAATTCCTCCGGTTTCCTGGGTGCTCCCTCCCTTCCAGGACTGCATCACCCCTTGAGGGATGTTTTTCCCGTCATCTAACCCGAACTGCCCATGCCGCACCTTGCAGCTGTTTCTCCTTGTTGTAACATCTGCCTTTGTAAGCAGAGTGTGTCTTTCTGAAAGAAGCTCTGTCAGTTTATTTGTGGCTCATTTATTTTGTGAACATCTTTCCACTTTTYAAAAATTAAATCTAAAGGCAATAAAAATGTTTCCACAACCTCCTATACAAACTGTTTTTGCTGCTCTTGTAGTCTAGATAGTTAATATGGTGTTAAAATAAAAATAAATAATGATAATAACAATATTACCAGCATATTTATTACTATAAGTATATATGCTTATTATTATAAGTATATATAAAAATAATAATGACAATTATTATTATGAAACTTTCTCCTCTTTGGTTGGAAGGCATGCAAAATTGAGCACGCTAGGCAAAATTTTACTGCAGTGTATACACATTCATCACCTTCTGTTTGGGGCAATTCAAAGGGTTTTGCATCAGATTGGTGCAAAGCAGGTAATTATAGGCAGAAATTCTCAGACTTGAGAGAGTTGTTCATTTCTTAGGAATAGACTGTGTGGGCCTTAGTCCTTGGAAAATTTACCTCTGAGGACTTGTAAAGAGAAACTGGTTAGAAACAAAGAGAAACTCATTCAATTGTTCTTCTTTGCTACAAGAAAATCAGAGATTTAAATAAACTTGAATTAAAAAAAAAAAGTTGATCTATTTGTCACTCTAATTTTTTTTCATGGTCTTCAGTCTAGTTTTAGTCCTTTGAAAACACTTTCTCAGTGCTCCATGTGGTGGAAAGAATTTTCTTTTCACGAAGTCTGTAATTGTAAATTTTTATTCAAGTCCTGATCCAAACCCTTTTCATATCAAAGATCTTTCCTGATGAATTTGCTGATCTTTGGGTAAGTCTGACAATAATAAATTCTGCTTTGGCTGTAAATTCTTTGGCGTCACCATTGCATTATGTGTTTGGCCTGGGCATTACTCAGTGGGGACTGAGGCTGAACTGGGGCCTCTAGCTGTAATTATTATTCACATTGTGACCTGATGTTTACYGTTTCTTCATAACCTTGACATCAGTTGTTCTACATGTCTCACCATGAACACTAGAAACATGGGGAAATCCTATTATTTCTCTTAAAAAACCATTCTACAAGATCCTTTATAATGCAGTGAGGTGGCGGGGGGTGGGGGGAAGGTCAGATTCGTTTATACTTAGCTTGTCTACAAATTTTAAATGTAATAAATACTATCATTCATTGAAATGGTAACTATAAACAATGAACACTTCTAAAAAACTAATTAAACAGCTGGACTAAATCACAACTACACTGAATGAATTTTTAAGCAACATTTGAATGGGATTTCATTGCTCCTTTAAATATGCAGAAACAAATATACATAAACTCAAAGTACGTATTTGTTAATTTCTACTTCTTTCCATCGACCTTTTAAAAAATATCAGCTCTGCTCTAGGATGTASTATAGCGATCTGCTCTGGAAGCCTCAAATCCAGATGCTGAGAGCAGTTGTGCTTAGAAAAAGGACATATTAATGATAAATAAATTTTAATTTTGCCCAAACAAAACTG
The DNA here is from genome assembly GCF_003343005.1 of Rhea americana. NCBI lineage: Eukaryota > Metazoa > Chordata > Aves > Rheiformes > Rheidae > Rhea > Rhea americana. Next base: position 1,326,614 of record NW_028186901.1, read on the forward strand.
AAACAAAGCCTTCTGGCTTTCGATCAYACTAATCGAAACAATCCCTTTAGTTTCTCTTGCTCATTTCACTGGCTTGTTGTAACAGAGTGTTGTTTTTCAGTACCAAGTGCAGGATTTGGGGAATAAAGGGAGTTTTCCAATAGATATGCGGTGCTTGATAATTTGCGGACTATGATTTTTTCTTGGCATGATGAATACCCTCATCATCAACATCCTTTTAAAGAAGATGACAAACACCTGGAAATATGGGAAGAAAGAAACATTACAGAGGCAAATTACATCAGCAACAAAGCCTCGCAAGGTGGAGTCCGTGCAGAGCACCAGTTTCGGAAGGCATTGCAGCTGCAGCCGAGCAGTCACTCACCGCCAGAGAACAGCCGCTACCGATGAGTTTGTTACGCAGTTCATGCTAAATTTAAGTGATCCTCAATTCCTGGTTAACCTTGCATGTAGCATAATCTGCAAGTAACTACTATTTCCAAGCAGTTACAAAYGAAGCCAGGCTGGCTGATGATGACTTGCTTGGTTTTTCTGTGTATATTTTCAACCAAACTCCAGGCGGGCATGCAGAGTACATGACTTAGCCTCTACAAAATTTTTGCTCGTAAAGGAAAATGCAGTAAGATTATCCAAGAAAAACAGTCATCAGTAGCACATTGTAGCTCACCCCACACCTGTGCATGAGATTGTATGGGCTTCCTGCAAAATAACAAGTTGAGAAAATGGTCATAGCCCTTTCCTTCAGGATGCCTAATGATGCTGTGGTTCAAAAATATAAAATTCTAGTAACACAATTAAGATTTTCTTCACTGAGGCAAGCTTTTCAAAATAGAGGCAGCTCTGTCTGGTACAGATTTCRATGGATTTTAAGGAGAACTCCTGTGTACCACTTGCACTTTCTAATTCCTTTGTATTTTGTATTCCATTTTCTCTGTATTTCATTTAAAAAACAGAAAATAAACTTAGAACTCAATTACTTTATCTTACATACTCATTTTTTAAAAAATACAGTATTTGCCCCTGAAAACCGGCAGGCTGGGGTCTCTGAACGGTAAACCATCAAAGAAAARGTCTTCATGCTTCACCAGGACAAAGTCACATTACTATTGCATCTCTTGTGGGGCCTAAAGACATCTCCTTGTTTACAAAAAGGGTTATTTCTATTTGAGACTTCACAGGAAAACACAAGCTGCATTTCCTTGTGCCAGCCAAAAAGCATAAAAATGAGGCTATTGAGACTGAAGTGGTAATAAAGGGGCTGAATCCATCAGCTCGGAGTTGTCACTGTGCTAACAGTGTTCCCTCAGCTTCAGGGTATCTTCAGAGCGTGTCCCACCCACACCTATCACTTGGATCACGCACAACCCCCGGTCTCCTGACATGCCTTCCTCACAAAATAAAATTTCAGCCGAAATAAATCTAAAAAAAAAAAAAAAAAAGAAAAACCCTCTTCTGATTTTGAGGATATCAGACGATGGAGAATACACTGTTTCCCTCAGTAGTTTGTGCCGCTGGTTAATCATCTCCTCCATTGTGCCTAATTTCTAATTTGAATTTGTCTGGCTTCAGCTCCCAGCCATTAGTTCTTGATGTGCCTTTCCCCGCTAGATTAAAGAGCCCATTAATACCCAGCATTTTTCCCCTGTGAAGGTACTGATACGCTGTACTGCAGTCACCTCTCAGTCTTCATTTTAATAGGCTAAACAGATTGAGCTCTTTAAGTCTCTCTCTGTGAAGCATTTTCTCTGGACCTGAAATCATTTCCAYGGCTCTTTTCTGCACCCAGCTCATTTTTTTTTAATAAACTCCTTATTTTTATTCATGCAGATGTCACAATTATATTCTACTATCAGTCCTATGAGTGTGGAGTACTGAAATAAAATATTTTCTTCACTCCTTCCCACTTCTTCCATATTTATGCAGCTCAGAATCACAGTAGCTTCTCTTCTCACATACCACTCTTAAAGCCGATCTTAAGCAGTATTTCCACAATGCCACCTAAATTCTGTTCACCAGTTTCCAAGATCCTRTGCTCCATTCTGTGCCTGGGGTGCCTGTTTCTTTTTTTTTCCACGTACATAATTTCATTTAAAGAGCAAAACACAGCAAAACAAAATATTATGGGTGGCAGAGACTAGTTTACAAAGCAATCCAGATGCTTTTGTATGACTGCTTGGATATCATCAATATTTATCACTCTACCAGCTAATGGAAGGATAAATATTGTGTCATCTGCAAATTTTATCAGTAATGATTTTATATTTCCTTCCAGCTCCCAGTTTAAAATGTTGATGAGCATTAAGCCTTTCCCTAAACCTCTCATATTCAGTGGTGATTCTCTATTGATAACAATTTTTTCGCAGCTGTCAGTTAACCACCTCTCAGGCTAGTAGAGTGAACCGTGTGCTTTATTGATACCATATAGAGCACATAATCAAAATGATGTGCTGAGATAGGGAAAACAATAATGTATCACGTATTAGTAGAATTACTTTTACCAACCAACTTGCAACTACCTTCAAAAWTTAGATTGATTTTGCCTTATAGGATCTATTTTCCATAAAATCTTTTTTTTATTATTTATTTTGACTATATTCTTTCATTTTAATCACAGTCTCATCAGATTCTTTTTCCACGACTTTTTACAAATTCATGTCAGCAGGAAGGTAGTCCCTTAAGGTTCACCCTTAGGATCTTTAAATGAGAATTTCAGACCTTATTGATTTGTAAATGTTTATGCCTAAAAATATTATTCCTGTATTTTCCTTAATTACTGCTGGACTGAAAAGCAATTCATTGACCTCATCTAATACAAGTGCTTCATTCTTTCCAATATGAAAGCTAACTTTTCGTAGAAAAGATTTCCTTTTGTACTTCCTTATTATCATTTTGACTATTCTTATTTAGTAATGGGAATATTCCACTTTTAGAATCTCTTTTACTAACTTAAAAAAAAAATCTCTTTTGCCTTGTTCTGAGCCCTGCCAGTGGCAGAATTTTTCCTTGAGGCTTTTATGAATTTTCTATACTTCTTAACTTCTGTTCCAGGTGAGCCAGAACATTGACAATTAGGGCATTCAGTTAACATACCATTAATGTCTGCTGTACCTGGTTCAGATGAACTTCATTTCCATGCAAGCCCTGGGAAAGTCTCCAGGTTTGAACCATTCCACAGGTATGGTTTTCAAACTTTTTACCTGATGATACTTCTCTTTGAATAAATATTGTAACATGTGAAAGAGTAACAGTTTTGACTGTGATGCTTCTTTGATCTGAAACATATTTTAAAACAAAAAGACCTGGGTACTTTATGATTAGCAATCCTTATTTTATTTCTGTTTTTTTGAACACAGTTTCAGTTCATTTCTAGGAAGCTTTTCCTAATTAATAGAGAAAAAAGTTTTAGTGAACCAATATCTTCTAATGGGACACAGTGAGTCTGGGTTACTGGTAACTGCCATTTGTAAGGTCTCTAGCAAGCTATAACTCAACTATTTATGACTCTTTCCAGTGGAAGGCATTAGTCGCTCTCAGGAATCCAGTTGGGTTTGGTAAATAGAAAGCATCTCTAGGTCCCTACATGATCCTCACTTCCCTTGGAGCTCCAGTATAAATAAGGAAAGAACTGAACATGAATATTGGCATTAGATGGCAGCCCAAAAGCAGACACAACTTTGCAYGGTATCATGAACATTTTATGAAAAGTGTATTATAAACCTGTTGAATATTGGGCCATTTGCACAAGAGTTTGACTTCTATCTCTTTATTGTCACAATATCCTTCCCTGCAACTGCAGTGTGGCAGACCAAAGCTTGGCCTGTGTTGCCAGCACTCAGGCCTGGACACTAAGATATTTGGCAGACCTTTATTTTACTGCAKTAATTTTGTATACCTTCTTCCTTCTTCGTTCCAGCAAAACATGACTCGCTTTCAACAGGGATAGGAGAACGTAAAATATGAAGATGTTGAAAACCCTATTATTAGCGCTCAAAAACACACACAAACACACAAATAGTGGTCTGAAAAGGTTCTTTGAAATGTCCATATGGCAAATTGCTTCTTTCTGTATGTGAACATATGTATATATTTATATATATCAGTATGTATATGCATATATATATATACACATATAAATATGTACATGCATATAAATAAATACAGATACAAAGTACATCAACCTAATGTCTCTCTTTTWATTTTTTTTGTCTAGTTGTATAAACTACAAGRAAAATCTAACACCTTTTCTTGATTAAAATGTCCCAGAAATACTGTTTCAGTAAATATATATGCAGGTATAAGCAGATTCATATCTGTTTTCCTGAACGAATTTTTATCAATAATGGTGCTCAAATTGCTCATGGAAGATTATAAAACCAGATGTCTTCCAAACTGTCCTGGTCCATCTGAAGGCATGTCTGAAGGGCTGTGAGAATGTGGTTCACATTGGCAAAGTAACAAATATAAGAATTTGAAGTGGGCAGTGGGGGAACAGGGACAGAAAGCCTCAATCATTTTGCCTTGAAGTGTCTTCYGATATTTTTCCTCTTTACATTCTCAACCTCAACATGGCTTGAACTTTTGTGGTAAGCCGGTGCATAGGAGGATCCTGCAGCAAAGATCATGTGATAAATGCGATGCCTCTCAGGAACTTAAGTCTGTGCTGGTGCATCCTGATGTAGAATTGGTGCTGATGCTAACATATTATTTTCCCAAATGCTTCGGAGTCCTTTGGGCTCGCCATAAAGGTAAGGATTTATCTTCTAATCTCAGAATCACTTCTCTGTCTGGATTAGCCATGAGCAAGCAAGTCATTAACATTTATGAACTGGGGATTAATAATACTCCAGAGTGTATTATGTGGTCTATTTATCCCCAGCCCAACCCCTTAGCCTATGCCTCAGCTAKCAAGGCAAAAAAATCGGAAGCACAAACCCCTACTCATTTGGAAACTTCACAAAAATCACAAAATAACAGAATAGTTGGTGTTGGAAGGGACATCTGGAGATCATTCGGTCCAATCCCCTGGCTCCCCAGGGGCAGCTAGAGGAAATTGCCCACAGTTGTATCCAATTAGGTTCTGAGATAGAGACTCCACAACTTCCCAGGGCAGCCTGTTCCAGTGGTCAACCATGCTCACAGCGAAGAAACRTTTTCTTATGTTCAAGTGGAATTTCCTGTGTTTCAGTTTGTGCCCACTGCCTCTTGTCCTATCGCTGGGCACCACTGAGAAGATTTTGATTCTGTCTTCTTTAATCCCCCATCAAGTATTTATATACATTGATAAAATCCCCACCGAATCTTCTCTTCTCCCGGCTAAGAATGGAAAGCTCTTTCTTATGAGAGATGCTTCAGTCTCTTAGTYGTCTTTGTGGCCCTTTGCTGCACTTTCTCCAGTAAAACTCATCCACCTCACTGTCCATTTATCTAGCCTGTTCTTCATCAGTTTGTCTATGAGAGAGATGTCAATTGAAGATAGCGCTGAAAACTTTGCTAAAGTCAAAATAAACAGCATCCACTACTCTCCCCTCAGACACTGAGCTATTCATTTTGTAGGAGGTTATCAAACTGTTCAGATCTAATTTCCACTTCAGGAATCCATGCTGACTATACCCCATCACCTCTTCTGTGTCACAGGTCTCCTGCCTCATTCAGAAGTGGAGCCATTTGTCTTTCCTAGTCTTCCTTTTGCTGCTAGAGAAGGCCTTCCTACTGCCCTTCACCTCCCTTGCCRAATTTAACTCCAGACAGTATTTGGCTTTCCTAATCCCATCCCTTCATGCTCATAGTGTTTCTGTATTCCAAGTTACCTCACCTTACTTTGAATTCTCATATGCTTGCTTTTCATATTTGAATTCTGTCAGGAATTCCTTGTTCATCCATGCAGGCATCTGCCCTCTTTGCTTGATTTTCTGCTATTTGAGAGGGACCGTGCTCGAGCCTGGAGAAGATAATTGGAATTCAACTAGCTGTCCTACACCCGCTCTTTCCTCCATGGCCATATCCCAGGGGATTCTTCCTAGTAGGTCTCTGAGCAGGCCAAAGTCTGCTTTTCTGAAGGACAGGATTGTGATCCTGCTATTCAACTTATTCTCTTCTCTCAGCATCCTGAAATTCCCCATATCATGGACACTGCAGCCAATTTGCCCCCAACCTTCACTTGTTTAAGCACACACCTATTCCTCAGCCAGTGTCTACCTAACGTTATTTGAAGAGTTAGTCTTACAAATGCTGAAAGACAAGCATTGAGCTTTCTCCTTTATATTACCCCTGCATCTCTTCTGAGTCTTGGTAGTAGGAATTATTATGAACCTGATCCAAGAGACTTGGAAGTCAATAAAAAATTTCYAGTCTTTTTATCCTGCAGATTTTATTTAATAAACATTTTTTTTTCAACAAGAACTAGAGGACATCAAGTGAAACGAGTAAAAGGTAAACTCAAGACTAACAAATGAAGGATGTGCTTTGTGATTGTAAACACAGTAACTTCTTACTCTGTGGAACTCCTTGCTGCAGGTATAGGTTCATAAAAGGCCTTTCATGAAAGAAAAAAACATCAAGGATAATATATAAAGGGCAACACCTTATCCTGGATATCCCTGCACCACAAATTGCAGATAATATTAGAGACTGAAAGTATTTTGACAAAATGCCACTGTATTTTTACTTTACCTAGGCATCCACCATCTGTTACTRTTAAAGAGAGTATATTCAGTTTGGTGAACCTTAGTATGCCAAAATATTATCACACAGAACCSTGATGTAAGCCTGTAAGATGTTTGGGCAAATAATTGAAATAACTGAGAGATTTTCTATTTGTTTTGATGGAGTTGGGCTTCAGCTCTCACAACCTTACAAATTCATTTTAAGAAATCTCTTCTACTTGGGTGTCATAARCTAGAACCCTTCCAAAAGCCTGTAGATAAATCTACCTATGACGGCACTGTGAGCCAAATTTTTAAAATGTCYCATAATTGTTACAAGCACCAGTTTTCCTAGAAAATATGGGCTTTGGGGTGTTTTGGGACATTTCTCCCATCATTAAAATATGCCCATGTCTACAAAATGGAATGGTAAGAAGTGCTACTACTTACAACAAATGCCAAGGGTAAAAATGATGGGAGAAGTTTAATCTTGGCATTTATGTAGGTAGGAAAAAAAGACAAAAATCCCATCCTAAAGTGTTTTGTTGGTTTTGCTGTTACTGTTCCTTTTATATAAGTAATTTTGTAGGTCCAGATTCATTTCTGTTGCAGGTCTATGAAAAGCTCTGCATCAACACAAGAGTTACATTTATTGGGTAATCTTTTTTCATTCCAGTCAATGATAAACCTAGCACTTTACTCACTGTTTCTCTTTGTGAGTTAATGCACAGCATTGGATTTCCTCTGTATTTTCTTTTTTCTGTTGTGTAGGCATTTGGGTTTTTTTCTTCTTTTTTGTTARGGGATGAGGAACAGGTGTCATTTCTGAGTATCTCCTTTAAAAACAAAATTTGTTTAGAAAAAAAATCCCCTTGTGCTGAGCATAATTTTACAGATAATAATTTTTGTTATATTGTTTGATAGGTTATTGGAATTACTAGAAGCCGAGAGACAACATGCAATTGTAATGATGTAAAGAAACCTGGACTGAGGAAGRAGAGAAAGGACAGAAGAGAGAAGAAAAGAGAGAATGGAGAATGACAACAAAAGCAATAGTCCGTATCTTCCATTATTTTAAATCACATCCATGCTTTTATTAGAAAATGGTTCACCAGAATAGACTGATTTCTGTTTCTTATTTGCTGTTATGTGACTCCAAAATAATTATAGGGCAGATTTATACTATTATAACTGAGATCAGAATCTAGCCACATGGGAGAAGGAGGGAATAACACATGTCCTCTTGTGCACAGAGACTTTCTCTTGTTCTGTCTTCTCTGTTGGCAGAGGATAGGAGTGAYATTTTCATTTGTACTCAATATGTACTAAATGGTAAAACTTAAACCTTTCTGAGATTTCTGAAAGTGACACTGTTGCCTGGCAATTCGTGCAATTGTCTTCTGACATTGTAAGCTTGTACTGACAGGATAACAACATTCTGATTTCATTTATACAGCACCAAGCAGAGAGGGGGTTCTGGTCCAGAACAACAGTGCTGGGTAGTCAGGAATAAACGTATCATAAAGCTTGTTGAGTTTTTATCCTTTCCTGTCATTTCTGTGCTGAAGAAACGGAGACTTTAACAATGAAAAGAACAAAGAAAACAATGGAACCTATTCATGCTAAAGGTGGGATTTACATCCAYGGTGTGGAAGTCTACTGCTGTGCTCATGGTGTTATTCTCCATCTGGAAACAAATAGACACGTTTAGGAAATGATTTGTGTAATCTTTTTTACCCACCTACCTTAAGACAAGATGGAAAAGCATTCCTTTCTCATCATTCATTATACAGAAAGGCTTGAAAGAAGAGCTTAAACATCAAGTCTGATGCTGTAAACTTCGCATATAGTCAGCTGACTCCCATCTATATACCTGGGAGTGGGGTATCTAAGTCCGAGCTTCTTGTTACCAGAACGTTATCCTATTCTAAAATGCATGAGTTGAATCTTGTAGTGGCACCTATTTTTCTCAACTGATGATAGATACAGATTACTTTCTCAGACATAGACATGGAACTTTTGGTGTCTAACAGTAGGAGACGTGAACTCCACTTTACGTATCTACAAAATTGTCCACTCATATTTTTCCAATATGCTGTTTAAAGGAGAGTCTGGCAGTAAATGAGTTTTCTATTTCAGAGGAAATGACTTTATTTCCATAGTTTTCAGTCTTTTTAATGGGCTAATAATAATAGAACAAGCATGTGAAATCTACCAGGAAACGAACATCTGAAATAAAATAATAGTAATAGTAATAATAATGATTGTTATTTGAAACTTTCCTTTTCAAAGAAAGTGAAGTGAATCTATGCAATGTTGGTGTTTGATTTTGCACGYTATAACCAGTTCTAAAATGACACAAAAAACGTTGTACTGAAATGGAAATATCAGAACATTCTGTTCCATTATAAGCTCATCAGAACAATCTTCTCAGACTTCTTCATAATGAAATTTTATCAGAATTGATAGATTTTCGCACAAGCATGCAGTTTTGACAAGCATTTTTTGAAGGAAAAAAGAGTGCTGGTAGAAGACTTCCTGCTAGCTTTATTTAAAAATCTCTGCATCGTATTAAAAGAAAAATGGCGATCCCACCAGAAAAAATAGCTGATCAGGTTATATTGACTCTCTCTAGGGACTTATTTAGTATGCTTCTTCAACAGAAAGACAAAATTATTTTCTTTCTAAAGAATATGTCTYATTTAAGGATTTTTAACTTACATTAAAAAAATATTTTCAAAATACCTCCAAATGGTAGGGCAATATAACTGTTCTTATTTCTCCATTCACACCCTAAGGTATAGAAAACTTACAGCAATGAATCTGGAGGAGACTCTGATGTGGAGTCTAGGTTTAAACTTTACTATATTAACCATTAGACACACTCCTCTCTCTTTTTTAAAAAATAAAACAAACTAAAATTCAGCTTTTGTGAATAAATGCTGAAGTTCAGTCATATACAGCAAGAAGAGAGAGATTACTCTACCATGTTGAAGAATCAAAGAGATACTTAGAAGAAAAAAGTGTGCATGTGGAACATCCCACTATTGCTTCTGCTGCATAAATAATGCAGCCTCAGGACAATTAGCATTTGGAGAACGGTTTCTTGTCATATCAAGCACCACTTCAGAAGCCAGATGATACCGACACATCCCCATTACAATGGAAAACATAGTGGGATAAAGGAAAATATTTCTCTTCAATAGGTAAAATCCTTTATTTAAAGGCCAACTATAAAAGAGACAATGATCTCAATGATCTTTGCTCCTGGACACCTACTAGCCACTAATGGGAAAGTTCCCCTGAAAACATACACATGCACTTACAACTTGGGCTCTAATGAGGGCTTTGCTGTTTGATGACGACACATCTGGCATGCTTTCAGAACTCTGCAGTCCCAATTATAAAGCTGTCCAGCAGGAAAACCTATTACAGATCTGAGCTGCCAGATCTTCGAAATGNAAAAAAAAAAAAAAAAAAAAAGGCAAAAGAAAGGGGTTAAAGATGAAGAAAAATAAGGAAGGAAAAAAAAGTAAAGCTTGATTTGGAAAAAAAAGAGATGGAAAGAGGTATAATGGCTTTAAAGAAAAGTTGCTTCTAGAGCCCCTATAAAGTGACAGAGCTAATTTGTACCTTCAGAGATCTAAAGAGCCTGCTAGCTGCAGGTGGCACAGAGGTTACTTCTGGCAYGGGCTGTGGGCATCAGATAACATAACATAGAAAACTTCTGTACCCCATGGAAAAGTTAATGAGATCAACTCTTTTAGGATCTCCTAAAAGAGTTCCTTCACTCTCACCCTATCCTCATCTCATTCTCTCAGCCAAACAAAACGCACCTGGTTGAGTTTAATTGGCCAACTAGTGCTTTGATAGCTGGGGATTTTTCCTTGCCCTTGAGGTTACTCAGTGTAATAGAATTAGGCCAACTTGTTGAAACAGGAAGGCAAATTTTCATCTTTTTTTTGTGTGTGTGTGTGTGTGTGTGTGTGTGTGTGTGTGTGTATTTTGGTTGTTATTTAGAACCTAAGTTTGAGAATAAACTTGCATAAATAACAAAACTTTAAAATCTCTCAGCTTTCTCAGCGTGAAGTCCCACCATTCCTAATGAGGTGAGGAGGTTCTCCAAGGCAAACTAATAAAACAGCAAACTAACAATCTGTGGAGTCAAAACAGGGGAATGGCTAAGATTGCATCGCACAGAGCTATGCAGAAATGCCCTTTTTGTGGTACTGGCATCAAACARTAGTTCCTGCACAGAAAAACTGTAGAAATAAACTATTCTGCAACATTAATCCATGTTCCAGAGATCAGGATACTAATCTCTGTCGTCGAATGACAAAGGATTAGAAATAAGAAACTAGAGGTAGCATATATAACACTGAATATTGGGCTCATGGTGAACTCCTACCTCAAGAGCGACTTTTCGTACACTGGTCACTGGGACACTGGCGCTCTCCACTGCTAGTTTGTTTCTCTGTACCTTGAACTCAAAGTATATACACTGACTAGAAAAATCTGAGCTCTGGACATTTRCTGAAAAGATTGTCTGTGGGGCTTTTGGTCCTGACTACATCTTTTCTGTTCCTCGAGACAGTCTGGATGGTCCCTATCCTGGTAATTGCCAAGGGTGGCTTCAGTCCATGCCTGCATGGGCACACTTTGAGTTAAGACTCAGCCCTTCCTAACAGTGGACCATAGGTAAGCATGTGGCAATCTCAGGAACTGAAACAGCTTCTCTGAAGTGCCAGCGTTGTGATAAGATGATCCTTCATGTTCAAGTGGATCACGTCAGGCAAAATGCTCAGCTGACTAGATTGACTGTAGCTCCTTTCATGAACTCTGCTTTGCCCTGGCCTCTGTGATCATTTCACCCTTGTTTTGAACATCTTCYAGATAAAGAGGATTATTATGCCCCCTTTACCCATCTCTATCATCATTTGTCCACACCATTYCCCCCTCTGTCAACTGGGGTAAGAGGACATCACCCCTGAGTGTGGGAGGCCTGGGAGTTTAATCTCTTCTCTTTTTCACCTCTTAGGATAATGTGAAAACATTTTCCTTCAGAAAACATGTTTATGCAGCATCAGCATCAAAAAGCCATTTTCTTGTTTTCCCTAATGACTTTATCAGACACACAGCAACACAATGAAAGATGTTGTTGTTATTCCTTTTTCTTTCCTTGATCTTTATGTTTTCATGGAAACATCATTAGTGAGGATAATAGTTGTGCCAGAATATATTCAACACATGGTCCTGACACTCTCATTCTAATGTATCGCCAAGATGATCTTTTTTTTATTTTTCCTTTTTAAGCTCTCAGCATCCATCAAAAGCCCTTTCTGAAGCAGAAGCTTTGAATTACCTTTCTACCATTTTTTGGAGGGGTGCACAGGGGGAAATTCTTTAACAGAGAGATTTCCCTTTTATTTCTCCATTCAGTGAAACAGGTATTTGCATAGGCTGTCAACATCTGAAATATCAGAGAATTGAGTTCAATTTCTTGTTCCTTCTCCAGCCTGGTTTGTGAATTCCTCTTTCCCTGGAGGAGGAGGGAACTTGGACTACACCAAGTATGCTGACCAGCTATGCTTCATATGCTGGCATATGAAGAAATATGGTCTCCCTCCAAGTGCTGGCAGAAGCACCTACTATAATTATAGATGACATAAACAAACAAATCCCCCAAAGCCCTAAAAAAACTCTATCTGTCTAGTAATTTGTCCTAGTTAACCTGGTCTTTTATTAGCAGAGTTTTTTGCATTCAGGAATGGTTATTCCATTATGCCCTTCTAAGCCCCAGCTTTTTTAAAGGTATCTAAAGCTGTAACTAGTAAAACTTTGCTGATATGTCTTACCAGATTTCCTGCACTTCTAAACAGCTGCTGTGGAAGGCATCACTTTGGTGTCACTGAACAATAGTTTTTTTCAGGGAATTATTTATAAGATCTGGCCTTATGCAGCTCTAATCCTCTGTGAGATGTTAATAGAGGATTGCTATGGTTGTATCAATATCCAGAGAAGACAACCAAGCTCAGCTGTGAAGCAGACAGCACATGTCCTCAAGATCATAGAGTCTTTTCAGACAGCAGAGACAAAGGATCAGAGAGTAAATAAGGACATAACGTTACACAGTAGACCCAATAAGAAAAGAACATAGTTGCCTGACTCCCAGTGCAACGCTGCTTTGGCATATAGCACTTATGTCTTCAGAAAATAAGCTTGCATTAGCTCATCTTTGGAAGCTGTCCAACCTCAATATTGCTTGAAAGACCCCAAATAAATAAAYTTTACTTTCTAGGGCTTGCTAATTTGCTCTCAGTGCTGAGTTGCTGTTCAGCAGAGTGAGTTTATATCTTTCTGGGTTGCTATGTAGGCAGGCAGGATGCAGATGCAAGTATAGTCCCACCAGCCAAAGGCTCATTCTTTGATTTCAGAGGGCATCCACTCAGACAGACCCCTTGGTTATACTCTGGTGAATACGTATGTGTGGAATGGAAATAGCTGACTGTCATTTGAGCTTTATACAGCAGATGTTTATTGCCTTAACTTCAGAGGCTGCTTTGCCGATTTTTTTTTTTTTTTTGGTGGGGGGGGAGGCTATTTGCTACAAAGAAAAAAGTAGAAATGTGCATTATTCTTTGAACTCTTTTTCCACAGGTCTCTTAAGAAGAGAGCCCTGTAAGCCTTTCTCCTCAGCCTGTCCCTGCGTATATCACTGGAATCCCCTGTTCACAGTTCATCTAGAAGAGAGTGAACTGCTCAGCCTCACTTCATAGCTCTCAGGTCCCAACTGAGATCTATTCATGAGATGCTCTACAGTACAAATCAAGGGACCCTTAGGGCACCATATAAATTCATAACAAGGAATAATCCATTCTCAGTGTTGCATGCAACAGCACTTAAAAAAAAAGAAAAGAAAAGAAAAAGAAACAAAACACTACAGAAAGCATTGGAGGAAGGCAGAACCACAGGGGGGCTGATTTTGGTGTTACAAAAACACCAAATTCTCATAAGCCCAGGGCTGTCATGGTATCTGAACACTACGCAGCAGAGGCAAGAGACCAGGCAGTGCTATTATTCACCCTTCACAGAAGGGAAAGGAGGCTCTGTGTGGCTAAGAGAGGGATTCATCCCACTTTGTTTGAGGATGTTCCCGTGGAAGGGSTGGAATTGTCCTAGTCTTTCTTTGGAGTTAATGGTGGGGCTTGAGAGTCCAGCCCAAATCTGGACCATCTTCCAGAGGTTCCTACTCCTCCCTATTAGGTATTTGGGCAAACAGGGCAATTAATCATGTAATGAAGACAAATACCTGAAATTAAATGGGATGAGTTAGGTCCAAGCAAGTTACTCCAAATGAAACAAGGAAACTATGATAACCCTCAATTATACCACAGTCTCGTTGTCTCTGGAGCAGACCCTAACTCACTCTTCTATTACAGCCACTTGACTCCTCCTGTCTTTCTCCTCTAATATAATCGGATCCTGTGACATTGCAAGGTATATGGAGAGCCTCCCTGTGTAAAGAAATCCTGGAGTCGTTTAAGACAAGTGGAGCCAGATTTTTGTCTCATACAGTTACCTATCTTAGATGTTGGGGACAACTGAAAGGTAAAAAGATGCTGTTCCTTCCACTCACTGAGGCTCATTAAACAGTTCCCGTAAGCCAAATTCGTATGGCATAAACAGGATCAGCTCAGAAGCTTTTCTAACTTTCCCCAGCAGCCAAATGACTTTCCTGACAACCCAAATACCAGTGAATCAATCTGAGGCAGAAAACCACCGATACGTTGTTCTCATCATTAATGCTTAACACAGCCCTTTCCATGCACCCCCACTGAAGTGTTACATGTCTGACCATCACAACTGGGAAAACTGGTCACAAACTAGGACTATGTTCCACCAAGTGCTAGAGTCACTACTGCAAAATGTAGAAGGTCATTTTGTGCTCAAAATGTTTCTCAAGAAAATAATAAACAGTTTGGGTTTATTAAGTAGCCTATATCCAAACTTACTTGAAAGTCTTCACCTCAACAGCATTTTGGCAGTGTAGTGAGAGCTCTATCTCATGAGATTTCCGAGAGTTCTTTAATTTATCTGGGTATGTAAACTCTGATAATGATTTTCTTTGTGTGTTATCATTATTTCTCATTTCAGTTCTGGCAAAATTGGTAGGAAAATCATTCGGTGAAAAACTGACCTGACATAATTGGACCACTCAAAAAATCTCAGAACTAATTAGATTCATAAGGAAAAAAAAAACACAAGTAGATACTGATATTGGAATTTCAGGCATTAAACCCCAAACTGTCATGGGAGTCACTAGAAAACAATGACTTCATTTTTATTTCTTGTTAAAAAGATAAATTTATAGAATTTTGCTTTTTGCAAAGCCATTAAGTGTTTAAGCTAATAATAACAATAATAAAAGCAAAGCAGATGTTCCCCAGACTCCAGGAGCTGGATATTCATCACCAGCTAAGTGAGAACTGGAAACAACAATATAAGACAGACTTCGCTACCACTCTAAGAGCTGTTGTAGCTACAGCAGCTCCTGATTTAGGTATTAGCCTTCCAAGAGCAAACAGATTTTGAGGGTGCTGGCAAGCAAATAAGGGGAATCAGCACTGAAGACATCATCAAAAATCCACTGAAGTCAATGGGCAAACTGCTATTGACTCCAATGGACTTTGAGTTAGGCTTGAGCTCAAGCGCTTTGACAAGGCTGCAGGGAAGGGATGAAAAAAGAGCAGAATAATAAAGAATAAACTAGTACTGAGGTGAATGACGTAGGCTCTGATAGCAAGAAATAGCAAGGAGATTGGGTTATAGCAGGCAGCAGGGCTGTGAGGCAACTGCAGAGCTGTGTGTGTGAATTCACACATCCATTCACATCGTTTTTCAGCCCCTCATTTTTCTGAGCAGTAAATTCACTCACCATTTTATATACACATGCATATAATATATATATATGCATAATTTTATTTTTTGGAAAATAAAAGCACGCTGTAGAATACTGGTGGCTCCAGGATGCTGAGTAGGAAGGTAATGATTTATAATACATTATAGGAGTGGGCATGATAAAAGTCTGCAAAAAGATTCTATTGCTCTGAAGCCTCTGGTCTCTGCATAACTTAAGCAATAAGGTGCCTCTTGCAGACTGCATGGTTTTAACCTGCAGCTATTACCAGCGTTTGAGATAACATATTGTTTAATCCTTCTAACTTCAACATGAATCATTCAAAGGGAAAAGGGGAGGGGGGAAAGACTGAGGAGATTGAAAGAAAAGGACTTTCATGAGAATTATTAGAAGTGTGAGCTGCAGGATCCGATGATAAGGCAGAAAGAGCTGTTGAGCCATCTGTCTAGTGAAGGTAGGATGCTATGTGACAGCTCTCAGGGATCTGTGGGCACACCTACCAGGCTGGGAGCTGAGGTGTGTATGGCGATCTGTGCTGCAGCCCCTGGGCTTTGCTCTCTGTCAAGGGGTATTTGGAACCCTGCTTGATGATGTCTCTTTTGAAGCCATTTATTTTCCTTTGGCAATGACCACTGCTGCTGTCACTGGAGCACTAGAGTCTTTTCTCCATGGTGAACTCTTGTTACTGCAGTTGAGGCAACATCAGGGTAGAGCTCAAGTCTTGCCTCTCACACCCTGCTTTGGGGATTAGGTAGCTTCTGGGGCCTTATAGAGCTGTGCATGACTGAGCTGAGAACTCAGGGATCCACGCTGGAGAAACTGTTACCCGCAGCTCCTTTAGTTACACACAATACCCCCAGGCCTTCCTAAAGCAGCATAGGGCCAAAAAATAAGTCAGTCACCTTAGTCAAGAGCGTCCCTCTGACATTCCAGGAAGCTGTGTGTGCAAGAAACACTGCCCTCTACCTCTTCTTGGGCTCAGTTTCACAGCATTTTGGCCTATTTCTTTCTGTGTTAAATGTATTATAGATTGTAACTATTGCTACTCTTTTTACCTACAGGGAACTCTCCATTTTACATATTCCTAACCTGTCAAGTAATCTAGTTTTGGRGTTTTGAAACAATCCAGCTGTTTTACTGCAAAGAACAGCTTGTTTCCTCTTTTTGCTGAGCCCAAAGGATATTTTTGGCCAAAACATTAGCTTTAATACATCAATATATTTAATTAGATTTATATCTGCATCCAAAATTTACCCATAGTGGCCTTTCAGCCTTTCAGTCAGGTGCTGGCAGCCTTGCACTCTTGACTGTTTGAAATTTAACATACTAAAGGTGTTTGTACCCATTAASGTGACATGAATTAAATATTTCCTTGGAGTTAACTTCTGTATATCCAAGAAAATGCATTTTTCTTAAGGCAGGAGAAGCAAATAGGAGCAAGCAGTTAGGTATCAGACATATAATCTCCCTGCTCTTAGTCCTACTTGTGACCTTGGAAAGGAAAAAGACCTACATCCTCTTTTGTCCTGAATCAAGATGATCTCACTCAGTTGTCCTACTGATCATAGGGCTGGGAAATCTTTGAAATCAAGAGACCTCCATTCTCTGCCTCAGTTATGTGCAGGTAAAATGTGCGTATAAGATGGTTCCATTCTGGGTAAACTTRAAGCACTCACAGTGCTGAGCACAGCTGCACACTCCAAGGGCAGCTGAAAATCAGGCCTGAGTTCATAACTGCTCTAGCCATTGCTTATGACTGTAGGACGACTGCCATGCCGATGCTGTGGGATAGCTGGACTGCAGCGTCATTATTGGTAGAAACTGACTCCTGATCAGACACCTAGATGCRGATTTCTACAGTTCAGAGAGCTGCGGTCAAGAGCTCAGTCCAGCAGCTTAAATGCAGACAGTGAATGCCAGCAGAGACCTTCAAGGGTGTCCAAGTGGTRTATCTGGGTCTGGAAGAATAAGTCACAACCTACTAGAAACCGGTGCCTTTGTGGAACTGGTAACTGGAGACCTATTAGGATAAACTAGGGCATCTCAAATTACAGTAGATAACTACATTTGGGAAACTGAACTGACCCCTGGGTTCTGCACTCTTGCTGTGGTCAGTGGAAATCTAGTTAAAACAGTCAATTGAGTCTGTAGGACTATTTGCCTGACCAAATACAAGTGTTAACTTCAGTGTGAATCATTCTCTAGGCTTCATTAACTGTATCGAGTGTAGCAGAAGCATGCTCATCAAGCCCAGATATTCCCCACCCATCTTGGGTGGCAATCTAGGTGTCTAAACTCAGCCTGTGGGCATTTGAATTGAACAAAATTTTACTTTGCATAAGATATCCAATGGAAATCTATTCTTCTGGGTAAGAAGAAGGAAATACAATATGAGCTCCTCCTATTCCTTTTTGTCATTATTTATCCTCCCATTTCTGTGATGATATTTTCAAGCGTAAAAAAAAAAACCCATCAAAGTTTGGAACATGGACTCATTTGAGCTATATTATGATTGCTATTATTACTACCACTAGTACTACTTATCTTTTTATAGCTGTTTTTTTTGTCTATTTCTTAAAGAACTTTGTAAAACAGGGGAATATTGTTATCCTGATTTTCCTGAGGCACTTAAATACATAGACAAATGAAACAATTTGCCAACAGCTGGCAAATTGGAGAATAGTGATGTGGCTAGAAATAAACCATAGGTTACATGAGGAACCGGTCTGTGGCCTACATGGCAGAATAGCAGTTTCCAGAATAAGCTCATCAAATGTCAAGGAGGTGGAGGGATTGCCCTAGGTTACAGTGAGGATTGTTCTTTAAGCCAGAAATCCTAGTTTCAGATGAGAAGAAAGAACGTGGAACAATGGCTGAAGGGAAAATATCACATTAAGGAATCAGAAAAGAAAAGAATCTTGTCTAAATGAAAGACAAAAATGGTCTGAGAAATTATGTCAGATATCAAAAAAAAAAAAAAAAAAAAAAAAAATCAAGATCAGCTCAAAAAAAAAAAAAAAAAAAAAAAAAAAAAACCCTGAAAATTACTATGCTAGGTGATTTTATCTCTTATTAGACATGGGAATTCAGCCCCTTTTTTTTCTGGGAGATGTGGAAAACATTGACATTGACTTTTAAACCCCTTTATAGACACATTTTTTAATTAGACTGAAACCAGGGTTCTTGCTGAGCATATTTCAATCCCTGATTGCCTGGTTCCTTGTTCAATCCCAAATATATTTAAAGAGAAAGAGAAAGAGAAAGAGAAAGAGAAAGAGAAAGAGAAAGAGAAAGAGAAAGAGAAAGAGAAAGAGAAAGAGAAAGAGAGAAAGAGAAGGAAAGAGAGAAAGAAAGAAAGAACAAGAACGAGAATGAGAATGAGAAAGAGAAAGAGAAAGAGAAGAAAAGGAAAAGAGAAAGAAAAACCTCCATACACTCCCAGCTCCACTGGTATCAGTCACAAATGCTTACAGGGATTACAGCACGGTAATGAGTTTTTGTACTAATGGTACATCTTTTAATAACTGCTATCTGCACTTCCAGTTGTAAGTGATAAGTGAGGCTATATTGTTAATGACAAAATGCCTCACCTTTCCCCTCCCCCTAACCTGATACTTCATCTCACTCTGAATCTTTTAGCTGAAGGTTTGAGAGGAATTAGAGTTAATTCGGAAGCTGTTGCCCGCGACCCGATGCTGTTATATACGGCTGGTGGCTCCCAGCCTGACCACGTGTCTGAGATCATGCTGTGCTGCTCCTTTTGGGCTAGAGCATCGGCCAGTCAAACTGAAACATGGCAAGGGTGCCCTCAATGGAGGGGRAAAAAAAAGAAAAAAAGCAGAAAAGGGCTTATTTTCATGGTAGCAACAGGTAACAGCAGGGCAAAAGAAAATGTATTGTTTTGAATGAAATTGTTTTGTTTCAGAGGTAAACAAGGCTGTGAAGGGACAGAAGAACCGGATGGTGGGACTTTGGGAAAATAGGTTCAGCTTTCTCCTCTGCCACAGCCCTCCTGTGCAATGTTAGCCAAGACACTTATTTTCTCAGTGCCCCTTCTAAAGCCAAGTGAATAGGGTTCCCCCATCTCACAGGAAGGATAGGAAGAGAAAGGAAACGGGATGGAATCAGTCCGTTAATGTCAAGTCATTATTTACTGCAATGGTGATGTTATGTTGTAAAACTTCATTGCAGTGGAGGTTTTAAGTAGCGATTAGACAGTGTTAGGGCTAGACTATGGATTGCTCATTCTGCCTTGGCTGCTAGTAGATTTGTCCCTTGTGATTCTGTAGCTGCAGATACCTCTTTGTTTAAGGTTTTGTTTCCCCTCTTAGTTCCTTTTTTTTTTTTTTTTTTTCTTTCTTGGAAGGAGAAAAATCTGGCTTCCAGGGAACTTCACAGAGGAGCGGAGAAGGAACCGTAAAACATTGCAGGCTTGTTTACGCTGTTCATTTGGAGGCGCCTCCTCCAGCAGCACAGTCTGTGTTGAGCAGGGCTACCTGGGGTCTCAGACCCCTCCTCTCACCAGATCTGTGGTCTGTGCCCATGTAACCTGTGACACTTCCTTTTTTTTTTTTTTTTTTTCCTGATCTCTCTTCAGCACAGGAACATTTCTATGCAAGGTTCAGAGGTCCAAGACATGCTGGCCTGTGATCTGTGAGTCTCTGTGAGCAATGTCCTCCCACCTTGTGCTGTGGTATGGCTTGGTATGTGTCCACAGTCCCAGAACCTGGTCCACAGCATAGTGAATTCCTTGACTGGCAAGGCTGGGACAGCTTTGCTTAGGAAGAGGAAGTACAAGAGTATGAATGTAAATGTGAATAATAGTAAATCTACACACAGATTTCATGATAAAGAAATGAATGGAATCTTCTGGGAAGGATTTTTTTTTTGGGGGGGAGGGGGGGAGGAGTGTCAAGCAGAGGCCCCGTCGATATTTATACCAGTTGACCAGTTCATCTTGCCATCACACTTCGTAACACAAAGAGCAAAAGAACATCAACAAAACACCTGTACTGTTAATGTGATATACTAGAGGTGGTTAGAAAATGAAATTCTGGAGAAGGATCCCAAGCTGGAAATATTTTTGTTTTAGTTTCAATTTAGGACAAAATGTAGTTTGGAATTTCAAGCAAAAGAGAATATTTGCAATGGGAAATGTCAGAAGCACAGTAAACACAGCTATCATTACCACCTGGAACTGTTTAGAAAATTTTCCGTAGAGAATTTTATCAAAATTAGCACATTTCAGGAACACTTTGGTTTTGCTTAAATGGCATTTTCCAATAGAAAAAAGAAAAGTTATATAAAATATTTTGAGCAGTTGTATGACTTTTTTTTCCCCCAGTAAACCCATTTGCTTAGATTTTTAAAATTAGAGATAGAAGGAAATCACTAGACAATGTAAGTGTGGATAATAATCCTACCCTGGGAGAGAAATGGAATATTTTAATACTGTGAGGTCCTTATGATCTCTGCCTGCTAAGATTATATGCTAATAATATTTTTTGATGCAGAAACAAGTGCAATGTCATTACTGTACAAAAAGTCATGGAAGAGAAACAGTACCATATGATATCAGTATAGGGTCTGGGGAAAAAAAAAAAAAAACATTTAGGAGTGTCCCCCAACACAATCCATATGCATACTTGCTTCAAGCCTAACAAAAACATTTTGTTCTAAAAAAAGATTATGTATATCTCATTTTGTTCTTGTCTGTATTTCTTTATCTATTTCATATAAAATGAAGCCATTTTCTTTCTGTAAAGGTATTTTGGAACGTCATATTTAAATATTTTATTAACATGTTTAAGCAGAACACTAAAAGCTCAAAATTTTTCCCAATGTTCTTCAAAGTAAAACTGCAGCAGAATTTCATACACRTGCATACGCACACACAAAGGCACTCACGCACAGAGAGCTTCCATTGAAGTAACATTTTTGGTAGAAATCAGCTTTAAACATTTTTTTTTTCCTCAGTGGTTCCATTGAAGAGCTAAAGGGAGAGAAATGTTCTATGAGAAGAGAGTAAGCATGCAGTACTATTTCTCCAAAATACTCTCCATGGATTTCTTGTTTCAGGCTGTTCCTGATTCAAAGGCAGTATGTCTGGGCATAAGAAGAATTTTTTTTTTCTTTCCATCTTTTAAAAAAACCCATAGCAACTTCAGTATGCACAGTATCCTGTGGCAAGGAGTTCCAAGAAGTATGTCCTTTTGTTCATTTATAAATTCCCATCTGCAAGTTTCATTTCCTGCCTTAGTTCATGTTTTGAAAGATCCAGTGAGCAACAATTTCACAGATCCTTATTATATCTTCCCTCAGTCATCTCTTTTTTAGGCTCTGGAGTTGCATGCACAGATGCTGCTTCATACCTGTGATCTTTCTTTTTCTTTTTTGTTTTTCCTTTTTTCTATATCTTTTTCTAGTTCTCTTATTTGTTTTAAGAGATGAGACAAAGTGGAATTGCACACAACTTTGTGCACAGGGGCACTGCAGATTTATAGTGTTTTCTTCTCTCTGACATTCTCTGACTAATTTTGACTACAACTGAGCTGATATTTTCTTAAAACTATCTTTTATCATCCCAAGGCCTCATTCCTAGATAGTTCTGAGTCCATCATGGGATAAGTAAATCAAAGATTTCTGTTCCCAAGCCTGTTAGTGAGATTCGGTACTGAGTTCTTTATTGCTTCTGAGAAAGGAGGAAAATAGTGGACAAGAAGTTGTAGGACATGGTAATACGCCCAGGAAATAATCCTAGGCAAGAGGTTCAGGAGGAAGACCTTCACAGAAAGCTGTCATCTACAAGGAAAGTTGAGTGAGTTGGCAGATGATGAAGAGTCTGATGACATGGGTATAAATTGTCAGAGGGTAAAGGTTGGGGAAAGGTGAAAACGGATCTAAAGAAAGATTAGCATTGTTTGGAATCATATGTCCAGAAAGCAGTCTATTAAAGAAGATCACTATGATGAAAATGTATTCAGAATGAAGTCTGCTTATCTGTAGAGAGAGAGGAAACTGAGGCAGAAAGTATTCCCACAGCTAGACACTGTCATTTCTGATGCAGAAGGGGCAGTTCATTTGATAACTTGCAAGCCTCTGTTTTGGTATTACGAGCTTTAAAAGCTCCAGCTGAAAACAATTGCTATTAATAACCCCTTTGCTTTGCAATATGAAAGCAGCAGGTACAACTGTGAGACACCTATAATCCCTCCATGTTAGACAGCAGCAGAACAGCACTCAGCCAACCATGGAGGAGAATCTATAAAAATACCCAAATCCATCTCTCCATGATGGATGGTCTTTGTACAAGCACTAAAGTGTATTCCCTTTAGTATCACTGTCTATTGATGTTGAGCTACTAAGTAATCTGAGGGAAACTAGGAAGCCATCGCCTTGATAAAAATAAAATGGATTGGGGATAAAGCTGGAATTTCATCAAAACCATCATGATCAGAACAATATCGCCTGAAAAATGGGGAGCTTTATATCTGTCAACATGTCAGTGCTTGGACAGGAAACCAAAGCCTTGGAGATTGGTGTCAGAAGARAGATCTTTTTCTTCCACAAGCACCATGCATGTACCAACATGAAATACAAATACAACCTTGCTGACTAGAATTCATGGCAAGTAGCTCCTATGAAAATAGTATGAAACCAGTAGAACTTCTCAGATATTCCAGAAGACTTCTCATATGTTTCCTAATCATTTACTCAGCTTTTCCTTTTCATGAAATACCTTCTGTTAATTCACAGGACCCTGTCCTGAACATTTCATGATTTGGTTTTGAGTTTTGAATTGAGCTCAATCCTGCATATCTTGAATGAACTATCAAAAAGAGATCATTAGTGCCAAGAGAATGACTCACAGGATTAAAGGCAACAGATAGGATCAATCCTCACGCAAGTACTAGGACTCAGACCCTGATGGCATTAGAGAGATGTAAAGATGACTGAAAGAAGAACTAAAAACAAACAAAAAAGTCATGAAAGATGTGATACCACTGTGATTTTGAGAAAGAAAAACTGACAACAAAGTTACATACAAAGACAAGTTGACTGGTTGGGATTTGATAGTGTGGGGCCACCACATTTCTCAACAGTATGGATAGAAGGATGAATGTCCAAGGATGGAGTGAGCCATCCTTGAGGAATAATGGCAAGATGCCAAGAACAAAAAGAGGACAGGGTCCTATTTCCGCTTTGCATGTGTGCTAAGACCTCAAAGCAGGGAAGAATCAAAAAATCACAGAATAGCTGAGGTTGGACGATACCTCTGGAGATCATCTAGTCCAACTCCTCCATTCAAAGGARGGTCAACTAGACCATTTTTTTCAGGGTCATGTCCAGTTGGGCTTTGAATATCTTTCGGCTGAAGACTCCATAACCTCTCTAGGGAAATCAGCCTATTCCACTATTTGACTACCCTGACAGTTAGAAAATTTTTTTTATTTGTTTGTTTATTTGTTTGTTTGTTTGTTTGTTTAAATGGAATTTCCTGTATTTCAGTTTGCCTCTTGCCCTTTAACTGGATAACATTAAGAAGTTTGGCTCCATTGTCTTTACTTCCCCCCATCAGATATTTGTACAGAAGGATGAGATCTCCCTTGAGCCTTCTCTGCTTCACACTAAGCAAATCCAGCTTCTTCAGCCTCTCCTTGCATGAGCAATGCTCCAAGTCCTTAATCATAGAATCATGAAATCATAGAATCAGTAAGGCTGGAAGGGACCTCTGGAGATCATCTAGTCCAACCTCCCTGCTCAAGCAGGGTCACCTAGAGCATGGTAGACAGGGCTGCATCCAGGCGGACCTTGAAGATCTCCAGAGAAGGAGACTCCACAACCTCTCTGGGCAACCTGTGCCAGGGCTCCGTCACTCTCACAGGGAAGAAATTCCCCCTCACAGTCAGGTGGAACTGCCTGTGCTTCAATTTCTGCCCATTGCCTCTTGTCCTGTCACACGGGACAACTGAAAAGAGTTTGTCCCTGTCCCCCTTGACACCCTCCCTTCAGGTACTTGTGCACATTGATAAGATCCCCCTCAGTCTTCTCTTCCCCAGGCTGAAGAGGCCCAGCTCTCGCAGCCTTTTCTCGTAGGGCAGGTGCTCCAGCCCTCTGATCATCTTCGTAGCCCTACGCTGGACTCTCTCCAGTAGCTCCATGTCTCTCTTAAACACTCCAGATGTGAACCTCCTTCCTTTTCCTGTGCTACAACCATGCTAAGTCAAAAAGGCAAAAAAAAAAAAAAATGGAACAAGATCTGACACAGCAAGATCTGTAAGTAAGTCCTGGGCTTTTATCAGGATGATTTCAGGAAGAGAGAGAGAAAGCAAAAAAACACGTGAACCACTCTTATATCAGCAAGGGGGAAATAGTGGCCACTTCCTGATGAAATATCTTTAGAAAGGAAGCTGATTGAAAACACAGGATTTCTGAGGCTTCCAGTTTCTTGAAGTCTCCAGTGTGATGTCCATGAGAGGTAAGCCTACAGTTCATCTTCCCTGAACTTCATCCATTTCTTGGAAAGAGCTCAAACACCTTCCATGAGAGTATTGTATGAGTGTACTCTGAATAAGACCCCTACAGAGTAGCCGTAGCACCTTCACCAGTTTAAAAAACTTTGGGGAATGGGGAGGATTTCTCTAGGCTGAAGTGCATATCTGAATTACTTATTTATTTACTTAATTATTTTGTTTACAAAATGTTTTAAAATCTCTAGGTTTTAGTTATTTGTGGCTGGGGAATTGCGAGCACTTTTCATGCTCGAAGACCATTTCAGATGCTTTGCTTGTGCACAAATTATTCAATGTTTAGGAAAGCACAAACTGGGCATGGAGATCATCAACGGTGAGGAGTGAAAGATCAGCTTCTTGCGGAGAGAAATAAAAGGCCTAGAAATAACAAAAAATGAAATATTTCTTAAGGGCTGGATAGCAAATCTCTGCCAGAGGATGTCAGGATTCAAAGGATGAGACATATGCTTGGATAAGACTAATACCTATAATTATAATAAGTATTTGGCAGCTACCATCTTTGGGGGCTTAAGATGGAAGATTTTCTCTGGGGCAGGTTATTCAGTAACCTATAACTTTTTTTTTTWWAAAATCTGTTTTTATTGATGATTATTTTTCTTCTCTGAGACTGACAAGCTCCTTGTTACTGGAGRCAGGATACTGAACTCACTAACTTTTGTTCTGGCCCAGCAGAATGAGCCCTGTATTCCTATATTATGCACTATCTGTTTTGGTTCATGTGGATAGTCCAAATAAAGTCAGTGCTGAAAAGACACGTACAACTGTCTGTGCTCTGAAGATGGAAAATAGCATATTTTTTTAGAGTTGAATTCATGACTTTTCGTGTTTAAATGCTGTCTCTAAGACGCTCACCTAGGTCCCACCCGCATTCAGGGGAAAAACATAAGCAATGATCCATCAGTTCTGTTTTAGACCATGATTTCAATCTAAGGTGAATACCACTTTGCTCTTGCGTATCAATAAGGCTTAAATGACTAGCACAGACTAAGTTGCTACTAAGATGAATCTCATCCCAAAACTTACATATGTTCATAAACATGAATAAATTTATATTGGAGAAATATAAATTGAGAAATAAGAAGCTCTGTCAGGAAAGCTTTGCATTGAACTGCAAGGTATGTTGGAGATAAGATGGGGTGATTCACATGGCTCAGACTGGTTAAGGGTAAATTTAAGCTTGGTCCTACCTATCAGCATGGAGATCTTGCATGACACAGTATGAAGAAACGAGATCAACAGTGTAGATCTGAACAAACAATTTTGCTTTGTGATAAGCATGTTAAAGTTACTGCAAAAAGCAAAATTCTTAATTCCATGACTTTTATGCATATCAATTTTGTAGCTCTATAGTTGCATTTTTAAAAAATTTATTATGATTTTCATAATGTTTTGAATTGCTTTTAATTTTAGACCAGAGTTTGGAGGCTCAGTACACAATCCCTTTTCACTGCAGAAACCATAGCAAGATCAGTATGTGTAACTATCTTGTTCAGGAAATTAGGATAGAGAGCTTTCATAATTCGTGGGCTTGCATACAAATCTCCGATTTCTGAAACAGAGACAGCACTTCCCTCCCTCGGAGCTGAAGGTAAAAGCCTGTGAATGATTCAGAGGTGCTAAAATATGAAGGAGACAAGGACCAGATACGAACCTTGGTAGATAGGATAGACAGATATAAATACTAACCCTGGGTAAGATTTCAAGCAATAATCTAATCAATAAACATATGGGCAAATGAAAATGCAAATGAGCCACAGAGATATAAATGTTCAGGAAGAAAGAAAGATTTCTCTAATGCTTACCTGTATAGCTTTGACTTCAAGTAGCCCTTAAGTGGAACTGACGGTATTACAAACACAATAAGCACTTCTAGACAAACTGGAATAACAATCACTTCAGGAGCCTAGAAGCATTCACAATTCTGCTGTTGTCAACTCTTTCAGTGGCTTTAATTTTCAATGGTAAGCACAACTCCTATATAGTGTTGTCAAAACCGCAATGAAGTTATGTCATTGAATATTAAAGCGCTGGCCTGTGGAATGCCAAACACACAGATTTGAATTTCATGCTCTCTACTAAACATCAAGACAAATATGTCTAATTTCATAAAAACCTCACCAGCCCAAAAAAGCTGACAATCAGGCCCAGCGTTACCACTTTGCCTGCTTAAATAGGAGTTTGCACTGTAAGAAAGCCCTTTCTAGGAGACTGGGGAGGGGAGAAGAGGCATGGGTTTAAGATTCATGGATACAGGAAAGCGTAAAGCCATTGGGGTACCAAGGGTACAATTCATCATTGAACAGGAAATGCGTAGCTGTGTATCAAAAAATTCTCCTTGTGCTGTTCAGTGAAGGATAGAAGGCTATTTGAAAAGTACCTAAGGGAATTAAGATATCCACCCCAAACAAGGGTGGTTGCTTTTGCTCTAGGTATTTCCTGATTCCAGCCTTGAATAGCGTGAGCCACAACAGTGACTTTTACCACAGGAGCAACATACCCATGCACCAAAACCCAGAGGGTGACTGCCTCCGCAATCGTTTCTCCTTGTGCTATCTTATGCTCCAAGACCTAGTCAGAGCCTTTGTTGCTCCCTTTGTCTCCATGTGTTTGTGAGACAGCTGAAAATAACCTGTAGTGATGTTTTAGGAAACTGTACTCTATGATAAGACTGTTTAGGCCTATTATGTGGTTTCTGCTTTTATCCTAGTTGCAATATTACAACAATGGTGAAGGACTGTGACCACTGAAGAGATAGGGAGGCCATACAAACATGAACTTCACAATAACTTCTAAAATAATAAGGTCATTTTTTATTCTGAGATGATCACAGAATCACAGAATGGTTGAGGGTCCTCTGCAGATCATCTTGTCCAATCCCCCTGCTCAAGTGAGGAAAGCTCTTGCTGTGATTGGCTTGACCTTACGAGTAAAATTTTGTACCTGGTTCTAGTGGATGAAACACATTACCTAAGGCTGACCAAAGCCTGGACCCTTATTCAGATCAGTCTGGACACTAATACTCTGGACAGAGTAAGTTCCATGCTGAAAAATTCTAGATCGACAATCAAATACAGAGGATTAATTGCCTAGTGCTAYTCGATCTACAACCTATAGATAGAATTGTGAAAAAAAGTGTTCAATGTGGTGCATTTGTTCTCTGTATATTCTCCAATCTGAGACTAACTGAAACCCACCAAACTCATTTCCTGTAGGTCACGCAAGGCTTTGATAATTAAAAATCATTCATTACCCTAAGTGTAGTTTTAGTGCCTAACAAATAATCAACAATTGTAATAATCAGTGGGATTTTTTTTCTATAGAGCACCAAAAACATATTAGAAACATCACATTTCTCCCAAAGTTACATTGGTTTCAAGATATTTCCCTCTGATTATTTTATTTCCTTCGGGGGGCATCCCTATGCTCACAGAAATCTTTTGGATGCTGTTTTATCAGTGCTTATGCCCTCTGAGATCTTGCATTATTAATAATACTAATTATTGCAATTATTTATTATTAGATGAAGGATGAGAGAGATTCCAGCAATTCACAAAGCACAGAAGAGGATGTAAGCCTTATCCCATGGGGACTGTGGTTGAACTTTGAGACCTCTGCGTACTGAGGAGCCCCTGATAGAGAGGAATTATACACAGGGAAAAAACAAACAAACAAACAAACAAACAAACTCATACATCATTGGCCTTCTATCTGAAGGGGAGGATTAGCATCTGATAATTTCATGAGGTATACCTTAATTTTCCATTGGAGATGTCATAGAATCACAGAATCACAGAACATTTGAGTTTGGAAGTTGTCTCTGGAGATCATCTGGTCTAACTATCCTGCTCAAGTATAATCTGCTAGAGCAGGTTGCCCAGGACCATGTCCAGCTGGGTTGTCAATATCTCCAAGGATGTTCAACAGCTTTCACAAATCCACAACTTCTCTGGGCAATCTGTTCCTGCATTCAACCATACTCACAGTTACGAAGTGTTTTCTTATGTTCAGGTTGAATTTCTTGTGTTCCAGTTTGTGCCTGCTGCCTCTTGTCTCATCACTGGACACCGCTAAAAAGAGTTTGGGTCTGTCTTCTGTACTCCCCCATTGGGTATTTGTGGCCCTTCTGGACTTGCTCCAGTAAATCCAAGTCTGTCTTGTACTGTGGAGTCCAAAACTGGACACAGCACCCCAATGTGGCCTCATCAGTGCTGAATAGAGGGTAAGAGTGGCCTCCTTCCACCTGCTGGCAACATTGCTCCTAATGCAGCTCAGCGCACCGTTGGCCTTTTTTGCCATTAGTGCACATTGCTGACTCTTGGACAGCTTACTCTCCACCAGGACTTCCAGGACCTTACTTGCAAGCTAATTTCCAGCCAGTTACACCCCAGCCTGTAATGGTGCTTGAGGTTATTCCACCCCAGGTGCAGGACTTTGCACTTCCCTTTGCTGAACTTCGTGATGCTCCTCTCTGTCTGTTCTCCAGATTGTTGAGGTCCCTCTGACTAGCAGCACAATCATCTGGTGTAGCAGCTGCTCCTCTCAGTTTTGTGTCAGCAGCTTAAAGTGAAGCACTAATGAAGATGTCAAACAGTATTAGCCCCAATCTCAGTCCCTGGCAGACACCACTAGTGATGGGCCTTCATCTGGAGTTAATGACCCTCTGAGCCTGGCAGTTCAGCCAGTTTTCAATCCACCTCACTGAGCATTTGTCTAGCCCTCACTTCATCACCTTGTCTTTGATGATCCTATGGGATGTCATGATTTCCCCTTCATAAATCTGTATCAACTACTCCTGATCACTTCCTATCTTTCATGTGTCTGGAAGTAGTATCCAGGTGTATGTGATCCTCCACCTTCTCAGGGTTCAAGGTAAGGCTGACCGGCCTTTAGTTTCCCAGGCCCTTCTTTTTACCCTTCTTAAAATCTGAGGTGACATTGTTTACTTTCTTCCAGTCCTTTTCCATGACCTATCAAAGATTATTGAGAGCGGCCGGTACCTGCAGCATTTGTGGGTGCATCTCATCAAGGCATATAGACTTGTTCATGTCCAGCTCATTTAGGTGCTCCCTAGCCTGCTTCTCCTCCATCAAGTGTAAGTCCTCCATGCTCCAGGCTTTCCCTCTTGTCTCAGGGAATTCCTGAAGGCCAAGCAGAATAACAAGCAGGTTAGAGTAATAACCCAAGAACKGGAAAGGTCACAGCATTTAATACAAACAGCATGCCTAGTCAGAAGGAAAAAATCACATCCTGGACTTGAAACAAAACTGTTCACTATGATATAGAATAATTTTGCAATATAGAATAATGAAAGCTCAGAAATGGAGGACAGGGCTCTGAAAAAAGCTACCTTCAAGAAGGATGATATTGAAGAAGGATCATGCTCTCTGGAAGGCTGGTCTTCTGCATCTGCTGTATTATTTCAAGGAATTGAAAGGTGCATTTCTTTTTCTCCCTGTAAGTCATGAGGGAAGCCCTCTTTGCAGAGGAAAGAAAAGCTTAGATAGATCTAGTCAAACTTGTGAGTTTTTATATTTATTTTTCTAATTCTTTCTTCTACTTGTTAAGCAGAAGTGTGTTCATCACTCCGGATAAACAGAGCTCTCAAGAGATGATTTAAGGGTGAAATGTATTGGTGTCCATACAAAACTGGAAAGTAGCAGGTAGTTGAGGTAGATCAAGTACTGTGTCTGCAGCTTGGCCTAAAGCTGACGAAACACAGAATTCCACCTAGAGGCAATAAAACACGTGGACTGTATCCAAAGGAAAGCATGTGAGAAGACCAGGGAGGGAACAGAGACAAAATCACCTCTGTAGCTATGACAGTGATATTAGTGACCTACAGAAGCTTCTGGGTATTATTACTGCCTTCAAAAGATGAGTGAGCTTCCCCCGTGTTTTCCTTTCTTACACGACTCCCTACTCAAATGCACAGCAAGTAATTTTTATATTTGAAACATATTCTATAGACTAAAGAACAACAGATGTACAACTGGAAACCAATCCAATCCAAAAGGCTGCTTCTGAGCAACATCTGACTCAGGAACGTTTTTTTATTAAATCAATCTAGAAACAGAGAGGGGTTTTTGTTTGTTTGTTTGTTTTATTTTCACATGGACCTATTCTTGCCTTCCTATATGCTGAAATAAAGAAGTCCTGCTTTAGATTCTAAATGGCTTTATGCCAGCAGAGTATTCATTAGATGCAATCACAGAAAAATAGGATTGGAAAGGATCTGAAGAGGGTGTGTAACCACATAGTTCTTTCCTCAAGGCAGGATCAACTATTTAAGCCWTTTGCAAGAGAAAATTGTCTATCTCTTGTTCTTAGTAATGTCCGGCAATGTATTGCAAACAATGTTTTTATATATATTATAACAGAATTTAGAGAGTACAGTTCAGATTAAAACTCCATTTACTGACACTGACTGCAAACTGATAACAAGCAATTCCAGTGCCCAATAGCTTTCAGTCTCAGCAGACAAAGCGACCAAGGGAAAGAGAAAGAATATCACCATATTTATTTTATATGGAATTTCTAAATTAATARTTTTGGCCTAATCCATCTCCCCTGAAAGCTGATAGTAAATCTGCAACTGACCATAGCTGGAGTTAACAAAAGACACTTTTAAGTATTTGTCAAAGCTTTAGTTTAAATGGTGCACTACAGACTGCACAAAGAGTCTGTGCCAGAGCCAAAAATGTGTAAGGGACAACCCAGATCTATCACACTTCAAAATGGTGATGTAAACTCTTGTACCTCTCAGGAAAGTTTTGTTTCACTGGGCTTTTATAAAAGCAAAAACATTTAAAAGTAAAGAAAAGGGTAGCACATCATGGAGTTTTCCCRGCACAGCATGCAGCTGTGGAGCCAAACAAGCTTATCCACATTCCCTGAGCGATGGTTTATGTTCTGACATTGACTAACTCCTCCGTGCTCAGGGCACAAGCACTCAGACAATCTCCATCACCAGTTTCGCATTAGAAATCTTGATCTCTGCTGAAACAAGCCCAATTCCCTTCATTATTTCCCAGCCGACAGACGACTTGAGAGGGAGGATATTACAAGTGTCAGTCTCTTTGCCTCCAGAAAGGCCGTGGATGAGACAAGGAGGCAAACAAACAAATAAAAAATATCTTTGTTTATGTGGTAACTTTTTAATGTGTTTTGTAGTACAACTGTGCTTCATTCATTCTTCCAGAACTAGTTTACCTGGATTATATTCCTGAAATCTTTCAGGCAAAGCATTCCTTTCCCYTTTGTCTCTGAATTTTTGTTAAGCTATAGTTATTTCACTGAGCGAAGGAGCTGACAATCCAGCTTGAAGAGCTACCTTGTTATTAGAAGGTCACTAAAAGATAATAGAGCTCTTCATATTTACACAGTCATTGTGTAAAATCTAACAACAATTTTGTAGAAAGATGGCATTTTCTTGCAAAACAAGACAGACAGCAATAGGATCTGATTTATTCCATAAATATATTCAGAGAGATCATTTTATTTGTATTAATACTCATATTATTTTGGTAAATAGAGGTCAAGATCAAGGTCTGTAAGTTAATGTGAATTGTCATATCTCCATTAACTGCAGTGGAGGTATGGTGCTTTGTGCTAAGAGTTAGTCATATACATAGTGAAAGAGAGTCCCTGACTTGAAGAACTGATGTTTTGAAGAGAGAAGGTAGACAAAGTGGAGGAAAAGCATGAAAAGCAAATAGAAAGTGTGTTTTGTACTCAGTATCAGTCATTTGAAGATGCAAGCTGATTCTGAATGTATATATAGAAAAACCTATGCATTTCCTCACTCTCTGTGATCTCATCCAGCGATGCTGGTGTGTATCTCCATAGCTTTCTGTCTGGAGGTGTTGCAGAACATTTTTTTAGTCCATCACCTCAGAAGACTCTGTGGCTATGTCAATATAAATAAATTAAATATTTCTAGGTCACTCCGTGGTCCTGAGAAAGTCATGAAACGGTCCTTATCCATACTCTTAGCTTTTGAAACAAAATTTTCATTGCCTGTTAAGAATGGTCCTTGGCCCATGCTAGATCTCCAAACCATGCCAAGAAATTGCTTTGGAGACTGATAATTGTCATAAGCCAAAAATATCTCAGGAACGATTCTAACTATTTAGCAGTGTAAGTAATCAAGTTCTAGTACCAGTGAATGTTCCCTGAAACAGTTTTATTCATTAACACAGACATCACCCATCTGTCCCCTCAGGGAACTGCATGATGGCCAATGAAAGAACATCAGCACAAAGGTAAGTTTTATTAAATGCATACGAGTTAGACCATCTGAAAAGAAAGATAACAAAAGATTGGTCGTGTGTGTATGTGACTAAGGTAGTTATCTCCAAACACAATCTGTAGCCTCTGGAATATGAATAAAATTAATGTGGATCACCTTAAAATTTAAAGAGCTCTCCCTTAACTGTTGACATTCACAATTTTGATGAAAGTTTTCATTTAAAAAAAAATCAAAATTTTTAATATGTTGACAAACTCCAATAATAGAGAAACACCAACATTTTGGCATTAGAAAAGGAGAAAAAAATACAATCATTGGTAAGAGAGAGAATACAAAACAAAATAAGTTAAGGGAGGATAAGTATAATGCCTCAACAAATCTAAGAAGGATCTGCTTGAGGATGGAGGAGAAAGAGGTGTGTTTTGCTTTATTGTGTATTTCTGTAGGATGCAGTAAAAGAAAATTCCACCATCTGTCATCTTCAAGAAATTGGCATGCTCTGACATCGGACAGGTTTGCTCATACTTCCAATCTGCTGCTCACTCATTGCTGCTGAACATTTTTGTTCTTCGCTTCTCCCACGTACTTTTATTTTTATCGTTATTATTATTATTTGGAAGCTGGATCATGCTCTATTATTTTTCCACAACTTGGAATTTTCAAGGCAGAAGAGAAAAGAATACTCACCAAAAAATCCTAGACTATCTCCATTACCTGGTTTGATCTTTCATTTTTATTTTTCCAGATGTCATTAAGGTATGCTTTATAAGGTGATTAGGCTTCCCCAGATCATTGTTTGGGATACAATATTAAGTGAAATATGTTATAATCTGCCAACACGTGTTGAACATAAATGTAGCTTAAGTTTTACTTACATAACAGTCCACAAGACAATATATGTTAAATATATTCAAGTAGACTGTATCTCCTATTAGGGAAGGAATATTTCTTCAGGATACAGCAGAAAAATGGCTGTCAGAATTTAAGATTTCACATACAAAAGAGGTGATTCACTGCTGATCACTTAGAAGCTATGGTGTGTACAGGGAGACAGGTGCCTCCATCACACCATCCAAGGAGAGGACACTAACCAAGAGTCCAACAACCATCTGGTCCACCTTTTAGACTGTAAACATGAGGTTAGAACAATCTCTTCCTAAGTTGCACGGGAAGTGTCAGGTTTCTAAATCTTAAATTTGTCAGGCTGAAGATTTAGGGAGGAAGGGCGGACAGACAGGCACAAACACTTGCATGTTGCATATTCAGCTCAGTGGYCTGATATTCAAAGATGTAGGTTCAGTTTCCTTGACATTCTTTTCACAAAACAGAGCAAAAGGTCCTGAACAGGAAAAGGGCTTTAAATTCCTGCAGCTACAAAAWTCTGCTTAGAAGCCACCTCCTAATTCATATTTCATATTTCCAGCTATTGGTACAACTTCACATTTCAATGCCACCTTACTTAAAAAGCAGAGATTTAAGGAATATCCCCATGAATTTCAGGAGAAATTGTAGAATAAATATATAGCTTAAACTTCAAGGTGAACAAATTTGTTTTGTRGAAAAATAATATAGAAGTGGAAAAAGTTACTAATTCTGAATTGATGAATTAAGCAAGCCCTTATGACACATAAAYATATTTGAAGTAGATTACTAAAAGAACATTTCCTTGATGTTTCAATAAATATGTTTGGGTTAAAATTATTTATGGGCCAGGTTTCTTATTGCTGTAAATTGTGATAGTTCCATAAATTTCACTATAATAATTATAATTAAATGAGGATCTGWTTTTTTTGGGTGGGTGTTTRTTTAGGTTTAAGAATATATATTTTTTTAACCTAGAGAGAAAGGATGAGGATTTRCAATTACTAAGGAAGGCAAAGAAAAGCCAAAGCCAGGGTAGGATTCATTAGGCTGAAGCAGCAGATAGACCTGCAGGGAAAAACGCAAGACTCGAAGCATTGAGAGTGGAGATGACTCAGGGGAGTTACTCTAGACTTAGAGCAGTGAATCTCACATCACAGCTTGGCCCACGGCCTGGAAAAGAGTCTTCTTGCTGTCTGTCAATGTTCAAAAGAATATTCTTCAAATTTAGCAGTCTTTTTATAGTGTCTTCCATCTGGGGATCTGTAACGTCAAGGTGTAAGAGAGATCAAAATTTGGTCAGTTAGTTTATAATTCAGGGAAAAGTGCTTCTGGGCTTGTGACACATGCTATGTAATCAATAAATAACTATATCTACAACATCCATGAAAAGAAATGCCTTGGTAATTACAATATATATATAGATACATTTCTCATAAATCATGTTTAACAGATCAATTGTACCAATATTGATGACTGAATGTAGCTTTTTTTTAAATTATTTTTGTAACAGTGATAGAAAGTTGCATTGGTGGAGTTACCATGAGAAATAACTAAGTTCCAGAAATACCATTCAGTGAAAATTAAAACAAGCAAAGCAAAGAAACAAACAAAAAGTACAGGCTAGGAAAAGACAAGGGAAAAGTCCTTGATTTAACATAATGTCCCATAGACATAATCTCTTTGCTGATCCTTTGCACAGCCCTGTATAATTTTTGTTTTACTGCTGAAAATATAACTGTTCTGCCCACTATCTCTGGTAATCTTTGATCATCTATTAAGTGACTGATCCCTAAGTCAATCTGTGAGCTTCAATGGACATTCTCCCTCAGTTTTCAGCAGTGGAAGAAATTGAGACTGGCCAATAACTCTCCAGAGATTTCTGAAACTCATCTTTTCTACCATCCTCATCCGCTAATTAAACAAATGGCAACATAGACAAAAAGTAGGAAAAG
Source organism: Rhea americana (assembly GCF_003343005.1). NCBI lineage: Eukaryota > Metazoa > Chordata > Aves > Rheiformes > Rheidae > Rhea > Rhea americana. The sequence continues at coordinate 1,362,769 of NW_028186901.1, forward strand.
AAAATAACCCCATCGGCCCCTAGCAAYCTTCCTGGGGGAAGTTCTTATCTCAAAGTGAGTTTAACACTGAGCTCGTGGGAAAGGCAAATCACTTGCCTCCCAAGAGGTATCTCAGTACCAACAGGGTTTGTACGCACACTCTCTCTAGTCGTGACTTGTGGCTGTTGCTCTTACAGAAMGTGAACAAACTAAATTGTTTGTTAAGATAGGGGTGTAAAGAAAGATGAAGGGGAAAATCCTTTCTTATCCCTTCAGCTAGTGAATAGAAACTATGAAGCATGGGATTAACATATAACAGGAGATGACTGCCACACCATCTGCCAGTATCATTTTTGTTATGAAAAAACTCTTATTGTCCAGAGTGTGACAATATATCGTTGGCCTTATATAGCATTCTCATCTACTTCTGGTTATCCAGTCATTAGCCATCAAACTCTGCTGTCATGAGCCAGCATCATATGATTTTTTTTGGTTCACTGTGGGTCAAGAATAACAAATATTTTTGGTGCATCTTATTTTCTTGATTTCTTGGAGGAGGGAAAAACAAGAAGTTAATCTATTTCATTTTACTGATCACCATCAGGAGTTCTGGATGGGTAATTTTGTGTCGTTACTCTGTCCCCATCTCATAAAGTTTCATTTACTGCCTTTTTAAACAAATGATGACTCCAAATCTATTTGTCACACAATAGCTCTCAAACATGCCAAACAATAACTATTACTATTCTTGGMTTGTTTGATCCAAATGGCATTTGCAGACATTATTCCTCCCCTCTTCTTGATATGACTTGAATAGAAACCTTTAAATAAATAAAACAAAACCAAGAGCAAACCTCAAAAACAATAAACCAACATCCAAGCCCTGGAAAATAATCACAAAAAACAGTGGCTGTTAGTGTTGTAAGTGGGGAAATCCAATTATGAGATGTCAATATTGTTCTCTTTTCAATTGCTTCAAAAAGATTCATATGTGTATAATTTTTAGGTTGATTTCATTGGTTTTGTCAAAAAGAAACAGAAATTATATAGCTGAAAGAGGACTTAACCCTCAAAATCCTTCTTGCACACAAACGTGCAAATACACACACACACAATGTGATCGATATCAATTTTCAAATGTACTATTGATTTCAGCAGCCCTTAATTTCAAGACAAACAATACTTTCTTTTGTAATTTCCATGCTGCTGATATAGCTGGCATCATCGCTGACCTGTATGTTGTCAAATAATATTGACTGGGTATGAAATGAAACAAGAAARGGCTGGCAGCAAGGGGTGTGATAGGAGGGAAGAAGAATACGGGTGTCTTCTCACTAACCATGTGAATAATAAAAGAGATGCAGTGACCTTATAGATGGAGTGTTTGAGAGGGCTGGGTCATCACCCTGGGCTTGTGGTCTCCTGGATGGGCTTTGTGTCCGTCCCAGCAAAGGGGCACCTCCCTGCACCTCTGTTGCCTCTTCTCTGTTTTTTTTTCGCCTAGCTATTCAGACTGCAAACTCATGGGGGAGGACTTTCAGCATGAATCCATTAAATGTACTTCTCAATTAGGCCACTTCTTGCATGAGGTGTCAGTGAAGGATGTTATTATGACTGAACCACTGGGACTAAGCAGATGTGGGTTTTCTTCTCTACTTTACCAGTGGCTGACAAATCCAGATCACTGGTAACTGTGCATAGTCCCTTCGCCTGGTCTTCATTCTTAATCTCTAAGACTGGGATACAAATTCTTTGTCTATCTTGACTGTTAAATTGTGCATTTTTGGGGAGAAGGGATAGTGCCTGAGATATTCTCCACAACTGTTATAGAGCCCTCTCCTTGAGTTGCTGGAGGCTGCTAGGCTTCAAATAATTTTCTGGAAGTGCCGTAACTGTGGCTGCATATCTTACAGGCCAGTGCTTGAACTCCAGAGGGCAGCACCTGGACTAGATTTCATAACACACTGAGGTAATATGGCCATTCACCATGAGTGTCAGATCCTTAGGTTTACTTTGGAGGACTTCATCAAGTATCCTGTGTTTTCTGAATCAGTATTAAATCCAAAGTATTCTCAAAACCACATCTAAACTTGGATATAGATATTTTCAAGAAGCCTCTGGCTCTCTCATAGAAAGAAGAATATTCATTCTCTTGTCTGGACCACATGCTGACTGCTGTAATTATATTCTACTGACTCAAATTTCTCCTGCAGCATCTGTTGGCTTTAATATGATTCTTAACTTCCTGTMCTGACCCAACCTGCTTTGTAGTGTTGCTGTGCGCTTTTAAATCATCCGAGGCAGYCATGTATCTGCAGTGATGGTACCTCAGCTGACTCATGCATTAGCATCCCTATCTAAGCCCAATTAATCTTACTCCTAGGAAACTGMATACAGAAGATCTTATGGCTGTGTGTTATCTCAGGCCTTTCACATGAAAACATTTTAGGATGTTTTGCAGGCTTTATGTTTATGTATATGAATAYGTATATGTATTTGTATAAATATACACACACACACATATATATAAATRCACAGAGTGAAAGAGATAAGAAAGGCCAGTAATGCAGTGTTTGCATCCAAATTTGGGTCATAGCCGTAAAAGATCCAGCTTCAGGGTGTTCTGATACCCTATGGACTTATTTACACTCACAGTTCACTTAGCTGAACTTCATTAGGATTCAGGAGAATTTAGATGCAATATACCAGGTTAATCTATAGCATAGATATGAGCCTGTGGGTAAAATCCTGGCCTTTGGAATCAATATAGAAATTCCCAGAGGAGTGAAGACTTCTTTCTGTCTAGGAACCATTCCCTCTGGCATGACAGTGCACCCCTCACTGGAGTGGGAAGCAGCTGCAAAGATTTAATGAATGAAAAAGAATATCATATCCAGCTAAAACTAGAGTGGGAATTATAAGTAGGCAAATCAACCAGCAGTTACTCAAATTTAAATCTATTGAGGATGCTGGGGTTAATGACTAGTTTATGCACTACATTTCCTTCCTTTAATATTATTTTAATATTATTGCATTTTATTTTAATTACATTCAATCTTAGTTTTTCTTTTACTTTATGGGGAAGCACATTTGCGCTTGCTAGCTTGGAAAAAAAAGAGCAAGAAGCAAATGTCAAATTTACACCATCAATGCGATCTAAAGCTTGGTTTAATTCTGGTTGAGATAGATCCAAATTAAAACCACTTTTCTTTCCCTATGGACTCCTTATTCAAAGATGATGGGTCCCTGTCTGTGCGTGTATGTGTTTGCGAGATGAAATGTTATTGACGGATCWTGAACAGAGCCCAGGAGAGAAGAAGGAAAAAGGAACAGAAAGATGCAATGGATGTTTTTGGCTACTAAGCCTTGTCTGAGTTCCTCAGCCTCTTGAAATGCATCTGTCCCCCTTGTTCTGTGCAAAGATATTTTTCACCTTTTAGTCTGCTTCAGAAAATGGCAAAGTGACTGTAGGAATCACATAGACTATGGAGAATGCYGATATCTATGTAATGAAGTCGACTGTAGAAGCAACTAGACAGGACAAGACTTTATGCTGCATAGTGTATCAAAAAGGAAAGCTTGGATAGTGTCACCACTACTATGTTCTCCAAAGACTTACCTATTTAGTGACAGGAAAAGTGCAAAATGTTCTAGAGAACTGCATCTCAAATATTGGATTTCTTAACTATTTCATCTAATAGGAGGAATATCTCCTTGAGCTGAGATTTTCACAAGATTAGATTCTCACACAAAATTCACAGACCTTTTTTTGGTGGTGTTGGAACTCTTAGAAGTTAAAATCAAGAGAGAGCATAGTACATATCCCCAATACATTAAAGTAAAATCATTTGCTTTCATAGTTAATAAAATGAAAATATTTGGACTCTAGCTAAAGCTTATTACATTAGCACTTACTTAATATAATTCACTTTTACTATATTAGTTCATAACTTGGTTGCTAATTGCTAAAAAAGGCTGGTCAAATCTTATTAGGTTTATTGAAATGTGCACTAGGAAGAAAAAAATGGTTAAATAAATAAAGGGAAGATAAAATAGATGCAGACACAACCATGAGCATGAGGTTGTTCAAATCTCTAGAAACGACTGACAGCTTAGGAAAAAAAAATCTATGGAGAAATTCATTTCCCCCACCCCCTAACTTCATGTGGTCGATGAATGGCATTCCTTCACAGTTTTATCAATAGAATGTAATTCTGGCCAGATCAGTCTGTCAACAAGGAACAACATCAAATCATTTTGTCCACACAAATAAATCTCTTGATGTTTATTATTTCTTTTCTTTCTTTGTGGACAAAATGGGGCTATCAAAATGTCTTCTGTAACTCAACATACAARTAGGGGAAAATGTTCCTGTGTAAATGACGCAAAAAATGTAGACAATGTTACCTTCATACAAATGGCTATAAAATGCAAAAGATGCAATAAGTAAATGTAAAAGAACTTTTGATTTTCCTGTGCTTTATGGATTAAGTAGTTCTTTAGTGCAAGGAAAGTTTTTCAGTTATTTCGTTACAGCACRTAGTACTGTAAAGGTCTGGAGCTCTTTAGTGCAATCACATAAAAAAAATAATAGTTGTGTTACTGAAGGACTTGTCTTGAGAAGCAGTTGTGGTCAATGACTAATATATAAGTATAGTCGAGACTATCTCGTTAACCGGATATTCTTAAGTGGAAGGTATTTACTTATTTTAGAAAATTTTCCAATTTCTCTAYCCAAATGTTTCTAGTTTTCTAATGATATAAGCAAAATTATCCATGATAAAAACAAATGAATGAACAATCCCTTCCCCCCCAAACATTTTCAATCATATTTTCTCGAGATTACTTTCTCAAGCTCATCATTACAAGATGGCACCTGGCATTCCAGCCCTTGCTTTCTTCCATCCACAGGTTGCTACCTCCAGCCCCTTTCCATTTACTTTCTCAGCCACCGCTGGCTCCATCAAGGGAATCATAGAGGTTATAGCATGTCTATCAGTGCTGCCTAACTCTATAACAGTATTAGTTCTGTGTCACAAAGCAAGGAAATATTGTGGGACAATATTAACATTTGGTGTYTTTCCAGTCAACATTGTTTCAAGACAGATCATCCCATATTTTGCTTGATYCTGGTTTATAGGCTTTCATAGACCCATGGGAACATCTTTGTCATGTTTTAGTGGGCCACAAGGAGAGATTGGTGACCTTGTAGGTCCTCAGAAGTGGTTTGGACAACATGTCACAAATGATCTCTCAAATGATTAAAGGAAAATTAGGACCTGGCTAGCTAGATAGTAAGCAACATGTCATCCTCCAAACCAGTAGGATAATGCTTTCCATGCCAATAGATTATCCATGTCAAGGAGTCACCAGCGCACTCGATTTATYACAGCAGAAAGGGAGATAGACCTAGATATCTGTAACCCTGAGTTTACCCTAGTCTTTAGAYGATCTTTGCAAGTTTACCCACAGCTGTCAGGCACTGGGACTCTTGAGAACTAATCCTAACTTTTTGCAGGTCTCTAGATCCTCAAAGAATAGAATTGCTGGAGCGATGGGCACTGTAGGACATAGCTTCAACTAGATACCACAGCACTGCATTGAGGTTGCAGGGTTCTCATTTAATACACGAAGGAAGCTAGATACTTGAGTTCATTTTCTCAGAGCAGGGCATATGTAAACTAGTCAGCAGACTTAATGTTACCTTTCCCAGGAAAATAAATTTCTAATTCTAGGTTGATAGGATGATTTCCACCTTYTATTTGGGATTCATAGCTGTAAATGCTGTTTCAAGTCTAGTCTAGCTGTACCTACAGGTTTACCATCACCTCAGTAGTTGGATCACAGTTTAACTTCTCTCTGCGTTTATAGTGATTTAAATTCAGATCTCCTCAGCCATGGGTGGTTGTACTCTATTCAAGACAATACATTGTTTCATGCATGGAAATGTTATATTTGTGCCCAGAATTTTTCAGAGGTTTTCATGAATGAACTGAAAAAGTCCAATGCTCTGAAAAAGCTTCAGGCCTGTCTTTRCATTTAATCTAGGCTGAGAAAGGAGAGACATTAACGAAATACCTTGGATAAACAGTAGTTCCACTGTCCTTTGCTGTACTTTCTTAGCCCCTAGTATATTTAAAGTATTCTATACAAAATTAAACAGTTTCTAGCAGAGGATTTGAGGTCAAGGCAGTTCAGATTTCTCAAAGTCAGCTGGTTGGGCTACAATTCTAGGAATAAGTATATGAGAGATTCCCCCTACCTTCTAGGGCTAAGTGTCATGTAAAAGTGAACTTAGACCAAGGTAACTTGAGTAGTAGCTGGACAAATACTAAACACAAACTCCTTTCATTAATCTTACTCTACAGCAAGCAGTTGACCATCGAGCACTGAAGGGTCTTAGCTTGAACCAGCTGTCTCTGAGACAAGCACAAATATATCAGTTGTCTGCAACGTAGTTGCTACTTTGGAAGAGTGCCAGGGTGGAATGGAGGAGAGGCAAGTGATCCAGGCACTAAGTCAGGCAACACTTCTTCTCCTCCGGATAGGCTGGAAAGCTGTGTTCCCTGTGCTCCCTTCTAGTAGAGGCCCTAGAGAAGGGCTTCCCTGCAACCAAGTCCTCCTGTCTCTAGCTTTCTCACTCTTGATTTCCACACACCCCCCTGTTTGTTGGCAGGTCTAATCCATGCAAAAACAAACTGTAAATGCCTTGGAGTGTGTTCGGTTTTGTTGTTGTTGCTTTTCTTTCTCAAGTCCCCAAAGAAACATCAAAGTACAAAGGAAAGAAAGCAATACTGAGTACAAGAGTGAAAGCCAAACAAAAAGACGGGGCGGGGGGGAAGGAAAGAAAAGGAAAAGAAGCTAGCAATGGCCCTGGGGAATTTTCTTCAAGGGGGTTAGGCTTCCTTCAGAGAAAGTTTAGATATATATTTGTTTCTTTGCATTCTCAAATTGGTGCTGTTTGTGCAGATTCAGAAGAGAAGAACAAAAGCAATGCAAATTTCAGGGGAGGTGTTTAGTGCGGCGCGGCAGGCTGCTGGCAGGGCCACCTGGCTACTGCAAGCAGCCCACTGCCTGCTGTGCTCACCTGCTTAAATATTAACAATGAGGGAAGGCGGAAGTGTATCAATTAAACATCAGGAGTCTCTGGGCAGGGAGATGGATTGCTTTCAGAGTACAATGCAGGCAGTTGCATATCCTTGACTTCTCCTGGTTACTTAACCCTCTGAACGTTTCCATGTTAAAGCGTCCACCCTCCCTCCATATCCCTCCCCATGAGTACCTATTATGCAGCACATAAAGAAACAATGTTCCTTTTCCAAAAGTAGGAAACAGGTATTCAGCCTACTAATAAGTGTGATGTAGATCCTGATCAGTCTTTGTCCAGAAGCTGACTTGCATCCATTGTAACTCCAGTCCAGATCCCGGCACCTTAGATCTTTGGAGTYCCCATTTGAGCTCTAAGGAGCTCAGATGTTTTAGGTAAAGTAGAACTTAAAAAGACACGCAAAATATGACATAGCAAGTGCAAATTAAACAATTTTACTGGATTTGCAATTGCTGAAGATTTTGCCTTATGTGTGTGGCAAAAGAAATCTGTGCCAAAGCCAGGAAGCAAATTCTGGTCAGTTTTAATCGTGAGACGTTTCTCTACCTAACTGGTCCCAACAATAAGAAAATACTAGATCAGTGTTAAGGTCCATCAGCCYCAAATTCTGCCTCTGAAAACTGCCAATAACAGGTGCCTAGGGATGGGAGTAAGAACAGAGTAAGTGTATGTATACTTCTTTTGTACAGTCATCTAGCCTCCAAGTAATTCAGAGGTTAGAGGTTTTTTGAGTGTGAAGTATTTTTCTATATATTTAGTAACTTTCAATTGATTTATCTTCCATGAACTTCATCAGTCTTCCTTTGAATGCATATAAACTTCTGACAACCACAGTATCCTGTGACAAGACTTCCACCATTTAACTATTCCAATTACTGCACTTAACTGCTGTGTGTTTGAATGCATGGTCAGGTAGGTCTCACACTAAGTGGAAGATAAACCTATGATCAGYTAACACAAGCACTTTAGACAGCTAAGCTCTTCCGTCACATCCATACTGTCATATGCATCCGGTTTTGAAATCTACTTACTTAGAATTGAAGCACATCTGGTGAATAAGCTGAAAAAAAGGATAACCTGGAAAGTTTAAAGCAAAGGAAGTTCATGCACAGTGATCTGGATGGGTGAATCCTTGTTGCCCTATGGAGTGCTACTCAAGCAGCAGGAAACATACTTTCACCTACACAGATTCAACTGCAAGCTTGGCAGTCATTATGGCAGATGGCCTAGTGGTCTTTATTTCCAAAAATCTTTTAAATTCTTATCAATGCCTTGATTTCCTACCAGCTGGTTTTTAGTTTGAATCTCAAGAGACTTAAACTAGAACATTTTTACCTCTTCAGCTGGCCCATTTGAAATACTTGCTGATAGATCAAATCTGCAGATAATTTACTCTCACAGTATTTCTAAGAACTAATTACCTGTGTGTATAAAGTGATGAAATCTCATTATATTTTCTTTAAAAACCCCACCATGCATTTCATTACATTATCCAATTACTGCTGTGCTTGTACAGTATTATGTTATTGCCCGATCACAGGCTATTTACTATACAGATGTGTTACTTTAATTAAACAAATGCAACCAGTCATATAGAGCAATGTCTTACAGCTTCCATCAACTTCTTTGCAGTGGTGAGTTGGAGCTTGGAGTTTCTTCAAATCAAAGCGAACAATCTCCATCTGGATTAAAAGATTTTCCCAACAAAGTAAAACCTAGAAGAATGGATTTAAAACTATCATGACTGTTTTGGTGTTTGCACTCTTTTGCAATCGGATGAAGTAAGGGTGAAACAAAATATGAAGAAGAGACCTCACCAAAAACAGACAAAAAGGAAAAAAGAAGAATGACAAAGTAAATTATTCAACGACACTGACTAAGTCAGTGACATAGGACAGGATGGACCTCAATCTCATGAGCTCCAGCTCTGATTTTTACCCTCTGGACCAAGCTAAAAGCATGTAATAGTCACATGGGACCAGCTCATCAGCTGAGAGAAGAACACTGTTGACTTCCAAGAGGATCCTTGTTGTCTGAGAAGTTAGACAACAATATGTATTTGCAACGAAAAATATATAATGACTTTTTTAAAAGTACTGATTATTATAGGTTAAGAACAGCCTATGCCTGGTTACAACAATAAACCGTTTTGTTTGTTGTTACTCTTGGTGGTAGCGCTGATTTGAGAACTTAATGTATAACTGGATACAGTTCTGGGCAAGCTGACACTATTTGAGCAGGGCAATTGGACCAACTCATCTCCAGAGGTCCCTTCCAACCTCAGCTATTCTGTGATTCTGCGAAATAGCATTTAGAAAATCCCACTTTCAAGAATTTTAATTCACCTCCCTATTCGCAATTCTATGTTCAGTTAGGAAAGCTAAAGCAGAGAAAACCTTCTCTAGATGTTTGCTACAACTTCCAGCAAAGAAGCTGCAGCAAAGATCTAACAGCAATGCAGCATTTCTTAGAAGAGAAGCTTTCCACCACTTGCACCCTGTGACTGTGAACCAGTGAGTCTGTGTATGAGTGCCATCTGCTGACCCCTGCCATGGGAAAACAACCCAAAACTTGTTGGCCTCATCACCAGGAGAATACCGTTCTTTGGGATTTGGAAATGTCCCCCACCATAGTGAGAGAAGACCTGCTGGCCTTCCATCTAAGGCAACTGCTTTCTCCATTTTTCCTGCTTATTGTCTACTCAAAAGAGGTCACAACCGTACTATCAGAAATCCACTTTATGCTGCAATTGCCTTGCAGCCAAAAAGCCTTTTCCAACACCCAGCGCTACATACTAGACATGATCCTGAAGATTTCTTTAGCTCTAAGCTCTAAGCTCAACTTCTGCTAGAATTTCCTGTAGCTACGACTACCTTCCTATCATCGTCTCTTTCTGTTGTATCTTACAAACAAAATTAAGCACAGTAGCATACCAAAATCTATGCATCCTTTAAATATTGCTTATATAATATATGAATAATGTTACAGTAATAAAAAACAACCTAGGATTGACCTACCTGCTTGACATGTCCTAGCTTTGCTACAGGGTGCTTGTGTGGCTCTGGGCTTGTCATTTAATCATTCAGTGACTCAGGTCTCTACATGTAAAATAGGGATAAGAGTATTTCCTCTACCTRGCTGCTCTGGGTAGATTGTGAGCTCATTAAGGTAAGCACTATCTCTTTATATGCATTTCTTACAGAATCTGCCTCAGCATGTTCCCTCTGGCCTAGTGAGGTCTGCACAGCTGCAGTACATACAAAATTATGTTCCCATTCATTTGAACCTCTTTGAGGACTCTATAGTGTTATTTTGGAATGTGGGGGGAAGCTCTTGCACAAATGAATTTTCACTCAGAAGGGACAATAGAAACTAAATTAAATTAGAAGACCATTGGGAGAGGTTCGATCATTTCAAGTAACTATATTGGTATCTATAATCATGGTGGTACAGGACTGGCAGCTACAGAAAACAGAAAAATTATGCTAACTTATAGAAGCAGTAGCAATCCAGCTTCCTCAGCTTCTTTATGAGTTAGAGAACATTTTCCAACTTTTTCAGAGTATGTTAACTTCTAGAGTGTGCAGTCTCTTCCCCAGAATGCTTTTGGCCTAAAATGGAGTTGAGTTTTTTCTAGCTTCATTCCAAACATAAGAATTAAAGGCTAGAGAACTGAAAGCACCTGTCCGAGATCACAAACACAACCACGCTGCCAAGAATGAGAATGGAACTCAGATTTTCCTCAGATTACATTGTGAAGAGTCACTCATTCTCCGAGCCAGAAGTATTTACATCTGTCAGTCCTCTAATACCGTATGTTTGTGTTTTCAGAGAACCAAGCCCTGGTGAATAGGTATTGCCTCTTGGGTGGGCTCGATGCCCCAAGCATGCTGAAATATGGTGGGTGTTTATACAGGTTTTAATTGGCCCAGAAGAAATGCAGTGAGAGCGCTTGCCTCAGCCTTCAGCAACATCAGCACGTCCCRATTCTTAAACCTTGGGCACAAAAGCAGCTTTTTAAAAAGCAGACTTTACTTTAAGGTAAAATAGAAAGTAAAATAATACATTTCTTCCTAAATGCCACAGAGCAAATGAAGTGAGAAAGAAAGAAAAGAAAAACGAACCCTTCCCCCCACCACCTCCAAGCAGCAGCAGCAACAAATTCCCACCTCTGTAGGCACTACATTTCCAGCCTTTAAATAAATAACAACAGCGAGGCCAACCTCTCTATCTCCCCTATGTAAGAGGAGAAACATTCTGGCTTTGCCACATGTCCTGTAATTATGGGTCGAACCCCTGTTCACAGGGGTATCGATCTGCTGCTAGCTGAGTCTAACTCATTAGGTATTCCTTCATTGTTTCCTATGCAAATTAAGTTAATGAGAATTAGGAACATAATGGAGCCCATTCACCGTTCTAGTTGGTGGAAAATGGGTTTGACTACCAATTTTCCATTACAGCTGTTTTGTAATTACTCTGGAGCACTCTGCATTCTAATGGAGATCCTGAGCTGATCTGACAGTCGCTTAGCTTTCTTTTCCCCCTCCTCGCTCCCATCTTCTCCTTCATCTTTCCCCTTAAAAACATAAGCTTTTTCCATTAAAGCTCTGGAGTTTGAGCTCTGCTATAGTAAAAAAGGAGCTAGAAAAAATTCCCTGCTCTTTTCTTTCTCCCAAAGTCTGTTTTGGGGGTTGCTCTGTTTTTGATTCTGTGGATAGTTTGCTGTGGGGAAAAAAAGAAAAAAAGGAAAAATAAAAAAAATAAACCAGAACTATCACAGATTTTATTCCTTTTTTCCCTGATTTCTGAAGGAAATGAGGCTTATCACGGTCAAAGAGCGCACRCGTCTGCCTATCTGTCTGTCTGTCTGTCTGTCTCACTTTACAGACTGATTAGCTGATTTCAATCAAATTTAGCTGAGGGTTGGAAGTGTCAAGGATATTAAATTACTACGAGCTTCAGAGAAGAGGCATCTGAGAAGCAGAAAAACACTCTGAGCACGCCTGTTAAAGGCAGGCTGCAGTGTGAGCCCACTTTTATTAGACGCGAAAGAACCCACACWGAAGAAAGCATTTCAAATGTCTCAGCTGCAGGATCAGGATTTGCACCTTCCCTGACACGGCACAGTCTAGCCACAAGACAAAAAGCCAGAGAAAACCAGGCTTCATTAGTTTCACTGATCACAGAATGAGGGTTTTTTAAGCCATTGAGTCTAAAACTACATTTAAAGCTGTAAAAGAAGTTCAAGGCTCCAAGCCTTGGAAACTACTCTCAGCTATTTCTCCACCAAATGCATATTATTAATCATGTTAATTACAACAGTGCCTACGGGCCAATCAGGTATAGAGCTCCACTGTGCAATTAGGCACTGAATAAACACCAGGTCCTCACCCTGCCGAGCTTCTCAGTCTTATGAGACAAGTCACATACAAYGCCAAGGAGAGGCTGGAGCATGTGAAGTGGGATGTGGGGACGGTGATGTCTCCATCAAAGTTGTACTTCATCTGTACTGAGGAAGGGGGCAGCTACCCAGAGCTCAGGTTGTTTCCTACATTGCAGAGAGCATTAATATGATGGAAACACTCTGTGCCTGGTACCATGGAGTTCTTTTCACTTTCCACATGCTCTGCTTCAGAAGAGAAAGGCTGGGATGAGATCCTCAAAAGAAAAAAAAAATAAATAAATACGACTCTGACGATTGATAAAGTCGGACACTTTCCTGAGTCCTCTCATGAGGGACTGAAAGTTACTAATGCCGAAACTATTTTTGCTGTTAACAATAAAATTAATTTGTACAGCCAAAGATCATATGAGTCTTGCGCATGTACTGACAAGCTGCTGYGTGCAGAACAACAGAGATGGTCACTTTCACAGAGTTCTCCTTATGGGTTGCCTTTTTTGGCTTCACCTCAGCTTTAGGGTTCTTTTGGAGTTCAATAAGGTAATTCACAGCAGTTAACAGCTGCAGATCCAGGGTCCACAGGGCACCTTGCAAAGAACAAGCCAGAGTTTTTGGAGTGTTTACCATTTCTCATCTCTCTCCCAATTTAGTATATCGAGTTCTTTCGAAAAGCCAGCCACATCCAGCATCATCCAATCTCATGCAATTTCATTTCAGACACCATATAGTGGAAGATGCATAGCAGACCTGTTTGTAGTAAACAGAAAAAGTCCCAACCATCTCTGATGAGCTAGGATGAAACCAAGAGTCAAGAAAGGCCCAAAGCTACATGGAAAGAGGCAATAGGAATACAGCTGGATACCTCCATGCAAGGCCAAAGGCACTCAAGGTACATTATACCGTTTGGATTACGAGGGAAGTTTGATTGAAATGAACAAACCAAAAGGTCAAATTCGTGTAAAATTTAAAGGCCACCTTTATTATTTGACATGGAACAAATTGTAACTTTATATTGCCTTTAGATGCAATTTTGTTCAATGAAATTAGATTAAGCTAAAATAAAACACGCCCTTTAAAGTGTTAAGATGAAATATTAGAACTTATTATGGGTGGAAAGAGATTTTGATTTCTTTAATAAATACCAAGGAAAATATTTGGTGGAAAGTACAACCACCTAATTTGCATTAATACAAATGAGAACTATTAAGTTAAGCTGATTAGCATATTCATATGTACTGTAGGCACCACATATTCAAAATAGACTCTGATTACTAACCTAAACTATTACATTTAAAAGCAGAACCTTTAAAACTCAGAATGTACCATTCATTATATTTGGAACATGATGTAGAGGAAAATAATTTACAAATAAAATGTGAAGGGAATTACTTTTTCTTCATTCACACAAAGGACAGAGTTTAAAGAACCTTAAAATGCCAAAAATAAAAAATGAAACATAAATGAGGTAATGCCGAATGTTTTGGGAATGTTTTGCTTTGAATGGGAAAACAAAATGAAAGAAAATATTGTGAAGCCAAAAGAAAATCACAGGCACAATAGCTATGTGGTCTCTTATCAACATGGCATCTGGACATTAACGATTTTTATCCTGATAATATTTTAAGATTATATGAAAATTATGATTCCTGWTTTCACATGAGCGGCAGGGTAGATGAAATGATTGTAGAAAACCACAGATGAAGATTTTTGCTGAGACGGAATTCAAACATATATTTTTTTTGCATCTGCAATTTATGCCCTTTTTGACATCTTTCTTTGACGGACATTTTTTTCTATTTATCATAACGTGCCCCATTCAGTCTAGGAAACCACTGTAGCATATACTTATTTTCAAGCATGTGAATAGTTCTGTAGACTTCACTAAAATAGCTTGTGTTTAGGGATCTCACTCATCCTAAACAGTTTGATGGACCAGGGTGAAAATAGTGACAATTTCAATCCATCGATTACCCTTCTAATTTGATCTTTGGAAAGTATTATATGAAAAAATGCATTTTTCTCTCTTCGGATATTTCAGCTTAGGTGGTTTCTGTTGATTTATTTGATATTGTTTGGCTTTCTTCTTTTCTTCCAAGAGCTGGAGGATTTAAAGATCCCTCCATCCTTGCTCTGAGGGAATCCTTAGAGAATAGGCAGAGAGGAAAAGTCCCTGGGATCTTTCCAGACTTTTAAGAAAAAGGACAGAGGGAACAATGACTTTTTTTTTTTTTTTTTTTTTTTAAATCACTGTTAAGCAAAGGTGGTTATTTAAAAACAGCCATGGAAATCCCTTGAACAACAGGGGACGCTGACATTATTTTTTTCTGCTTTAAGTTGTCCTTGGAAAGAATTGAATAACTCTGCTGGAGTTTTACCACTGAGAATGTTCTATAAGTGAACAAGATATTTTAGGTGCCATGCTATAGTTTTCTATTTWGGTATGCTGGACTTAAGAATAGCARGGACCATTCAACAGTGAGCTTGTCACACTAGCATGCCCGTCGCAAACTGGAATTTTAGATCTGATTGCCAAATGAAATCCTGGCATTGGTTCCACTCATGATTTTAATAGGAGCCTGTGAACCCTTTTCCTTACTTTTTAAAAAATGATTACTCATAAGGCAACCATTTCAACAGTCAATCCCCCATCATTGCTGTTTTCTGTTTGTTTATTTTTTGATTAACAGGGAAAGTGAAACAATTTTCACATGGCTACTATGGATGCATTCAGCCATTGAGATCAGATACACCATCAGAGATGCAGCCCTCAGATTTGTACTTTTGTCTCCCTCTTTGCAGTAGTTATATTTGAATCTGGCAGTTTCTAGCCGAAAGATTAGACCTCCAGCTGTCATAGCAAATTTAACTCTAATAGGATCTTAGGCAAAAATAACAACAGCAACAGCAACAAATTGTCCACTAGTGAATTTTTATGGTTCCACTTCTCTGCCCAACATTTCTGGAAACTAGATGAATTACTGATGTAGACTGTGAGGAGGAATTGTTGAAAAGTGCTTCAAAGAACTCCTATTTTGGCAATTTCTAGCCCAGATAAGAGAATAAGAATTCACCCTGGGAGAATTTCAGTGATACCAGAACACCAAAGGGTGACAAATACAGTAGCTGATGCCAAATTTCCTGGTGGAAAGGGAAAAAAAATCCATTGTTAAATGTATATTAGGCTAGATCTAGCTAAAAACTTACAAAGAAGCATATGAGAAATAAACTGTGTAAAATGAAAGAGATCTGCCTATATGTTGACCCCAATTTCATAACATTTGTTCGTCTGAAACTCAGATGTACTCATTTTCACATCTCACAAGTTTTATCATCCTTATTTGCATACACCAAGGTACAGAAAAACAGCTTGCTTTCAAGACTCACAGGCTAAATACTTAAACAGTGCCTTAAACACTACATCATCCTTCATTTCAGTAGAATTAAAGCTGGTGTTATCAGCATGGGTTCTTGAAAATGTATGAAACGTACAAACTGGAAGAAACAAAGCATTCAGTAAGATACCTTTTTTTGCTCTGGAGAATTCAATGGGAGTTGCAGCTGCTCAGCATCTTTTAGAATTTACCTGTCACTTTCAAATCAGGCAAAATACAGTTTATTTTCCCCTTTCCTCACTCATCTAGACTAAACATTTTCAGAAGGCTATATTCAGAGCAGTAGGTAGTTTTGGAGTTCGTATCCAAAATGTCTAACCTGAAATCTTGAGATGACTAAAGTAGATTGAAGGTTTTCCCCTGGACCGTACTGGGACCAAAAACTTCTCATTTTTCTGTTCCATTAATGAGATACCATAGGTGTACACTGGCAACAATTCCTGCACGAATGAAAGCAAAAAGGAGAGAAAATGCCCAGAGTATCCTTTTAAAAGTTAAATTCTGAGGGTTGATAGAGAACTTTTCTTTCTTTGCTTCACCACTAAAGATTTTCTCATTCCTTTCTCTAAGTAATCCAGTGTTCATCAGAGAAAGAACAGTCCGGGTAAAGAAACACAGATCCATTACATCATCCTTTCAGAAAGCCCCTAGACTTCCTGTTTTCCAGTTCTTTCTTGTACAGCATAAGAGAGAGATTATAAAATATGTGACCATATTTTAAAAAACGAACCTTGAATTCCTCATTAATTTTCAGCACTTTCCTAGCACAGCAGAAAGCTTCCCAGGAGAAACTAAGGAGTGCTAAAGCTTCAGATCAAAGTCAAAAAAACTGTTCTTATCAGAAAAAAAGAAAAAAAAAGGAAAAGTGCATTTGGAAATATAACTTCAATGGAGCCCCTGGGAGAGCAAACAGTTGCTTTTTCATATTGCTTTTTTCTGTTTTGGGTGAGATGTTTTTAGAGGAAAATAAGTCACAGTAGAGGTTTGGGGGGAGTTATTTGGAGCATAATGCAAAGACCTGCTGAATGGTCAGTATGAGCATGAGAAATAAAGTAACACTTTGAAAGAAATTGGCACAGGATCAAGGAGCAAGGCGAGTTTCTTTCTTATATAACACTCTCTGAAGAGGCGCACTGTCGGTTGTTTCTAAAAGCCATACSTAGAGGAGAGCAATTCTGTTTTGCAATAGGTCTCACGCTAGTGGACAAGCATCCCACATCCCACAAGCGATGCACACTGATTCCTCAAGAGGGAGAATCTCTAGAAGGAACACACTTGAATTCTTCAATGATTAAAAGCAGCATGGGCAGATTCGACTGTATGGGTTTTGGTCATCTCAGGATCTGGCTCGCAGCTGGAAAAGCCAGAGTGAGGTTATGCAGTATTTCCAACATGATCTTGTGGCTGTTTTCTAAAGCACTGCTGGTGAAGGCTGACAATGGATTTCAAGTTGTCATTAACGATTTGACTCCTTCCCTTTGTGAACCAGAGAAAGCGAAGTACTCGACTTGTCACTGCTACTGCTGCTATTCCCTCCTCCTCCTCCAAAAGAGATAAATATTCCCCCTACCAAACCTTTATGATTAATGCTATGTTGTGCTTACAAAAGCAAAACCGGAGCCTTCCTGGAGTCCAGGCTTGCACTTTAAGCTGGTCACTAACAATTTTACTCACCATCATCCTTTTACTGGGAACCCCAGTCAGGGCGTGAGCAAGAGAACAGATACTGCACATCTCCTTCACCCGTTGATAGGTACCCACTCACGCAAAGGCAGGATACATCACTTAACCAGTGGCAAAACCTAGTTCTGCCAGAGCTTTTATTCTTCTGAAGTTAGAAACTTTCAGCATCTCTTCCAGTAATTCATTTACACAACACCCGTGAACACCAGCAATGCTCAGAAAACAGAAATGAACAAAAAGTTTGTTTTAATGTCTGAGCCAAAATTAGCAACAAAACCATACAGTCACAGTCAATAACTACAGGACATGTTAGTGCCCCTCTCTTAGACTCAGGTCTGCTCCCTGTCACATTGAAGAGTACGAGAATGTACTACACAGAACCACCAAAAAGTAATGTAAATGGGTGGACTCTATGGTCCTCAGTGTGAGGAAGCCCAGCGAAGCCAGGAACCAAATGCTCTCCCCCTAGGTCACTGAGATTCATGACTCCAAGAAATAGCAGATGAAACACACCATATAATGTCCTCCCGGGAAGCGTTTAAATGTCCAATTCTATTTTCTGCTTAGGGCTGTTTGGAAGCATTAAGTAACTTTCCTTCAGTTTGGGGGGCTTTAAAGAAATTCCAGTTTGCTTGTTTATTCCCCCTTTTTTTTTCTCTCTCCTCTTTTTCTTCTGAAAACCAAGCAGACATCTATACCAAGTAGTTGTTTCATAATGAAATCCAATTCTCTTAGTTCTTTGGCAGGAAAATTCCTGCTTTCCTCTCAAAATAGTATTAACTATAAGATCTTTCATCCAGAAATTRAACTGTATATATTCACTAAGTTCTCTGATTCATATGAAAGTTGATTTTGCTATACCCAGTTTTAACTTATTTTTAAGTCACAGAGGCAAGAGAAGGCTTGGGCAAAACACATTAAAAAAATAATTTAATTCTCCAGGAGCTGGCCACTTAGTTCTGTATCTTGTCAGCAATTATAGATGAACATGCATCAGCATATCTGAAAAATACAGATTGACTTTTCATTTTTGTGGATACTTAAGAAAAGAAGACATACAATGTAAACTAGGTCAGATATTCAATTAGAGAAAACTGTTATAAATATATGGAAGAAAATTGAGCTACTCTTGTTTATATCARCTCAAGATAGGGCTCTTGGTAAATATAGAGAAAAATCTGAATTAAATTTTCAAATATTATAGCATGTACTATTACATAATAAAATATGTACATCCAGACATCATTTAGTAAGTTTATAAAGTCAGCTACTCCGGTGTTATTAAATACCAGAAATAAAGTTGCAGGGGCTATTTACCTTTTCTCTCTTTGTGGCTGTTGATTGTGAAGCCACTTTTAATTACATGAAGACATGTTGTTCACTCCATGGGTGTCCTGCCTCATTCAACACACAGGTTGAACAGGACTCATTTTGTACATAATGATCCCATATGTGCTTTCCCATTCTTGATTACCAACCATGGGATTCACCTCATCTCCTTATAGAGATCCCACATGTAGACATTTATATCTAAGGAAGCTGCTCCAGGCTCCYCCTATAAAAATGGGAAAGAAAGAGGCATTTTAAGATTGACCCATTTTAAATGTGTGTTTTAGAATGAAACGAATAACCCCCTAAGGAGCAGCACTTCTCTCCCTCAACTATAAAGAGACTTTGACTAGCTCAGATGGAGCCATCTGCACTGTACATAACTCCCAAGGTATGTGACCCCAGCCCTTATCTAGCACATAGTCTTCAAGCCCTATTCCAAAGGAAGAGTAATTATCTACCCTATGGGTAATCTGATGGTCCTTGTTATGCCAGTTGATTGCTTTGTGTAAAACATTCAAAAATATGCGGTCAAGAAGGTTGAAGCTATCCAGCTTCCAGCACATTGTTTGTTGGCAAAGCTATTCAGCCCATCTAACCTCACAACATCAGGAATCAATAGATGGAGAGAGGCATCTCCAGAGAACAAGACTCTGCTGACTCAAGAGAGAGGGCAGCAGGATGCCACTCTGTGCTTAGAGTTGAGTGAACTGAATAGCTCTCTCACCCAGGACTTGCTTTTTAGAGCACTTTATATAACATTTTACAGCTGGGTGCACAGTCCCTCTTTTCTTTCATTACTGCTGTGATCCAGCACACACCTTCACAAATCAGACCCCAGAGTCTCAAGTCAGGCACTAGAAAATGAGGAGTGTGACATTAGTGACCATATCTGAGAAGTTCAGCTAGAGGATCTTCATTTGCAGCATGCACAAGATACAATCTTGACCTCCAAAACAGTAGTGAATGTCCATGAGTCCATCCTCTCTCTTTCTTTCTTG
The DNA here is from genome assembly GCF_003343005.1 of Rhea americana. Lineage (NCBI taxonomy): Eukaryota > Metazoa > Chordata > Aves > Rheiformes > Rheidae > Rhea > Rhea americana. The sequence continues at coordinate 1,382,662 of NW_028186901.1, forward strand.
TCACTATCTTGTCTTTTAACTCCATACACTCTTTTGCAACAGATGAAGACGGTATCTTTTTTATTTCACAGTCCTATCTTGCCACCAGGATATATTATCCTCTTGAGCAAAATGATGTAAGTATTCTTAAGGCCCCTAACAAAACAGAAATTCTATCCTGTTGTGTCATTTTGATACTCAAGTAGACATCTTAAACTAATAAAAATAAAAATAAAAATAAAAATAAATAAATAAATGAAACTGCCAACTTCCTCCTTAATTTGTCAGGTGTGACGTAAGCATATTTGTGACCCCTGAAATTCTGCTGACCTGTTGCTTCTCTGTTTTGCCTGCAGGCTCAGACTGTTCCATCCTGAAGCTTACGTCTGAGGGCTGCACAGAAGGGACACAATGTGAATCCAGTACATACTCARGTGCAAGCCTAAGTGACAGTACAGATGCATCCTCTATGTCTCTGTAACTTATCATTTTTTTTCTAGCCCTATGTTCTCTGTTTCTTCTGAGTTTTTGCTGCATTTATTTCTCCTCAAATCTCTTATCCTCCCCCCCTTTTTTCTTCTAGCAATTCTAAGGATGTTTTAGTAATCCTGATCTGCCCCATTCTCAGTCCCAGTCTATATAAAAGGTTGCCATGCCCTGTGAATTCCTCATCCAGTCCATATTGAAATACTGGTGCTGATTTATCCTATCTATTTTTTTTACCAGAATGTATTCACCCACTTCTGGCTCTAGCTCTGAATTCAACCAGGGATTTTCCYCTTCTCTATAATGTTTGAGGCCAGCAGAAAAGCCATTAAGAACATAGGCTAGACTATTTTTGTGGCTGGATCACATGCCCAGACCTAGCTTCACTGYAGTTCAGACAGTAAAAAATAGAATACACCTCAGGTTTAGACTAGACCATGGTAGGGGCAGARGAGGGGGGAGGGGATAAAAATCAAGATATTCAACAGTTAGAAACTCCATTATCATTTAACATGTGTAAATTGTGTTTATCAAACATACGTGAGTTTGACAYATTTGGGTATTTTTTTCTGAGCCAGTAGAAGATATATCATTGTCTTAGGGATATTCTCACTGCCAAATTTTGTGTCTTTTGCCAAAGTATGGAGGCATTTATTTTTTTCCAAAAAAGATCAACTTCTCTTTCAGGAGGAAAAAAACATGGTATTTTTGTTTCCTGTTTTCATTCTTGGAATAACGGACTATATTAACTAAATTAAAAAAAAAAACAAGTAAAAAAGTTGTAGAAGTTTAAGTTCAACACTTAGATATAGCCGAATGCCACATTTTATAATAAAACATGTTGGAGAACTGTAATGTTAGTCATTGATACCAACTGTGCTTAAAATAACACCACAGAAATCTCTCTTCTAAACCTCTGGGCAATAATGGAACAGGAAAAAAAAAAAAACTCCTCACTTTACAGTCTAGTCAAGACTTTTCCCTGACTCTAGTTTCTGTTGGGGCAGGTCTAGAGGAGTTTAATTAATGTTTTGTGAATTCTCACACAGTCCAGACATAATCAATAAAGTTTCTGGTTACAGACGTCACTACAGAGTCTGCTAAGTAGTTCTTAGTATCTTGGGACAAAATAGTACAAACCACTAGACCGAAGCTGGAGAAGCCGAGAAATTTCAAAAGATGATTAATTCATCAGTGCTCATTCACAGGAAACAGAAAGATGAGAACTTAATATGTATATGTATATACATTTCTAAAGAAACATATCTATATATGTATATACGGATATGTTTCTTTAGAAATGAGCATAAACTGATGCTTATTTTTGTCTGAAGGTTTTTCAGACTCTCAAAATGATGGTAATTTTATGCTGACCAAAGCTACTATGATTGTAGAACCTAAAGTTTTGATTTGAGGTGTGAGGGAGAAGGGAGAGTTCATTAAGTTACTAATAATCTCTTAGATGAATAGAATTGGAAAGCTGTGGAAAGGAAATAAAAAAAAAATTGTCAAATCAGACAAGTCAGTTTGTTTAACCTGATAGTTTTCTCATGCACCAGCATCATGCTGTGATATTTACTTGGATTTTCCATTGTGTGACATGTATTATGCAGSCCCTGTTAGGTCAGGTGTCTCCTTCTTTAGCCTCAGCTGTAAAGATACCTCCATGTCAGGCCAGATGGGAGCAGGTTTATTCCTCGGTTTTGGAAACAATGATAACTAGCATACCTAGCCACCCACAAGGATTCCTGGTTGGGGTGCTGGATGTCATGAAGGGCATAGTCACGCAGCTCTACATCTTTCTTTCAGTCATGTGCATCCCAGTGCTTTTTCGTCTGCAAGGTTTTTTTGAATATAGGTTGATAGGAAAAGGTCCCTGGTGTGGCGGGAGGACAAGGCAAAGGAACTGCCCAGCAGGAGAAAAAGCTGAACCATATTCGGGGTGCTAAACTGRTATCAGGAAAACAAGACAGAAAGATCCTCAAAGCCTGTCATGTGGGGGCTGCTGCCTAAGTAGCCTTATCTAGGGCTGACTGACAAAACCTGATGTCACGTTGTTCTACTCCTGCTGTGATTCCAGTTGAGGATCAGTGAAATGAAGCCCTTGCATGCATGGAAAGTCATGTCTGGGAAAGGAAGGGTTATGGGAAATGGTTGGAACTGTAACCTTCCCCTTGCAAATAACATGGATACGACTGACTCAGGACACCTGTAACCGCAAATTCAATCCCACACTGAGCAATGGCCATCAAAGGCAGCAGAGAACCAGGCAATGACATTGTTCTTTAGTGAGGGATGTGCTCGGCAGCATCACTGATCAAACCCATACAGTTATGAGTGCGCGGGTTATACTTACACGTACTTTCTTTCAGCCTAAGGACAGATATTTCTTGGTGGAAAGGGAAATCTATATGCTGAGATGTACCTGGGAAAAAAGGGAAGACCACTTYATTTTGCCTTTTTATCAGCTGTGTAGGAGAAGCCAAAGCCTAGCCCAAAGCATTGTAGCAAACATCTGAGGAACTTTTTTCAAGTTTTCCTCGCCTTTGAATTTTTTCTACTATCTCTTTACTGTTGCAATCAACAAGAATGTTGTCTAAAGTATAAGTGGAGATTAAATGAATGACTTTCTCCTTATAGTACATTTTACAGATGTTCACCATTATGAATGGTTTTCAAAAGTAAATGGTTATCTCAAGAGATTGCTTGCTGGTCAAGATCCACACTCATTTGTGGCACAAATACAAAGGAACAGAGTAAACTGGAAATTTTCTAATGAAATGTATTCCCAATTGAAATCGTTAATCTGTCAACATTTCTTGCGGGAATCTGAGGATCTTTCGTTATAACATAGACCTGGTTTCTTATCAGCTTTCCCCAAAATTTCAAAATTTCATTTTTTTTCTTTTACTTTAAAACAGCACTRATTGAATTATTTGGTAATTCAGTGGGATTTCAGTTCTTTGGTTAATTCTAYAGTCAATGGCGTGCTTGATCACCTAAGAGCCTACAGTCTAAGAAACTCATTATTGCTAATAATGATTGGATGGTACATCCTAATATGGACTAATGCATTTGGATCTCTTGAGCAAAATGAGTTTACTTTTACTAGTCACTTTCTTAGGGTCTTAGACATAGTATAGAAAAAGGAGGCAGAAAGAGACAAAAGGACCAACTGAGTCACTGAGTTTGTTTGTCCATCATTGCAGGTGCATGGGTGTCCCCCCCACCTGGTAGACCCAATGGGCTTCCTTTTAAATCCATTCCATTTCCTACCCTTCCTGTTTGGCTGTATTGATGGATTGACAGATAGATATATACACAAACAGACAGACAGACAGTCAAAAATACTCCAGAATACATTTTGTTTTCCTTTGCTGAWGATCTATTGAATATACCGGATGCATTCTACATGTTCATTGACTTTTCTATTTGTTTCATACCTGTACTCATTTTTACTGATCACCATCCTACCTTCTGTAATGTCAAGATATAATGAAAAATCTTCCTCCAGCAAAGGTGTCCTTTGATATTTGTTATAGCTTTGATATCTTTTTTCTTTTTTTTCAGGGTCTGTGCCTGTTGCTTTTGATGAAATTTCAGATGCACAGCACACAGTCATAGCTAGGAATTTGGCAATTGTTTTTTCTTCTTTTCATTGTTTTTATTTTCCTTTAGCTATTCGATTCAAATATTCTTCTTCTGGGCTCCCCAGTACAAGAGAGACATGGAGCTACTGGAGAGAGTCTAGCGAAGGGCTACAAAGATGCTCAGAGGGCTGGAGCACCTGCCCWMYGAGGAACGGCTGCRAGAGCTGGGCCTCTTCAGCCTGGGGAAGAGAAGACTGAGGGGGGATCTGATCAGTGTGTACAAGTACCTGAAGGGAGGGTGTCAAGGGGACGGGGACAAACTCTTTTCAGTTGTCCC
>NW_028186901.1:1387133-1418361 GCF_003343005.1 Rhea americana
AGGCCTGCCTGGATGCAACCCTGTCTACTGTGCTCTAGGTGACCCTGCTTGAGCAGGGAGTTTGGACCAGATGATCTCCAGAGGTCCCTTCCAACCTTACTGATTCTATGATTCCATGATTCTATGATTCCATAATTGTGTAGAATATTTACTAATCATATTCACATTAGTTTTACCTAACTAAATGTAACTACAAACTAGTCATGTTATTAGTATACTAATAAAAGATGTAAGTGTGAATGTTGGTCAACTATTTTGTTACACAAATAATTGACAAGTCTGACAATATTGGCTAGACCAATTTATCTATGTTGGAAAGATGGGGCGTTTAAAAGGGATCAGTGACTTTGTGATGCATTTCTGTCAGAACAGCTTATCTGAAATAGAAGCTCCTTATATAATTTAGAAGCTTTCTAGAGAATATTTTTMTAAGTACACCAATATTTTTTCTGATTCATCTTTGCTTTTCCTCTATTTCTTTTTTCTTCTCTGTTTTTAATGTTTGAATATAAAGGACCAAAGACCCTGAAGGAAGAACTTATAAGTGGTGTTTTCTCACCTTCACACACAATTCTTTGGAGTGGTGGAAAAGTCTTAGAGCAGCTTTTGTGGGACGAAAGGAAAAAAAAAAACTTTTAAAATAGATTTTCACCAATATATGTATGTTGTTCTTAGCCTGAAAAAATTGGCTTGATCTAAATGCTTGTGAATTAATACGTGAAAGCTGGCTTGAAACCGTTGTCAAAAACAAAATGAAAGATCTGCATATGGAACAGAAAAGAGAACCATAAAAAAACAAGCACGATCACCTCTTCTTCCAGAAAAGAAGGCATCCCAAGCAGAAAGAAGAAAAAAAAAAACCTTTCCTGACTGGTCCCCTCAGTGACAATCCCAGAAACTGTGAAAAACAGCAGTGATCTGAAAGGTCTGATTCCCTTCTGGCCTGCACTAGTGTGAATCAGGGCTATGGATTCCAGTGGATTTATCTCTGTGTAAACCTGCTGTACAGTCAGAATAAGACATTTGTCTTAGAAGACTTGTTTACCACAGGTTATTGGGTGTTGTACATGAATTACTGTGTGAAGTCCCGCTGGCTGTACTCTGCAAATTGATTGCTAACTCTCATGATTTCAGTTCATTTCTCATGATAATTTTTTTTTGTTAAACACCTACCTTCTGGAAGCATGTGTTTCAGAGAATGTCTGGTTTTATTTCTGTGTTTTTTAAAGTAATTTGTAGTCCCTCTGGTTGCCAACTTAAAGTTATGAACATGACATGAGAAGAATCCCAAAAATCAATCAAAGAGAACCAGGAAAGTACTAGCAAGTTCTCACAATATTCAATGTGTTCCATGACTTGCTAGGAGGGGGGGCTGAGTTTTGATATATGAATTCCTGAATYTGGAAACTGTGGATAATCACAACAACATCTAATAGTCTCAAAATCTGTGCACATAAAATATATCTTTCCAAATTAACTTCCAAAAAGAATGTGAGTATCAACTGTCTCCTGATGTTCGTCCTGCTCACACAGTGACTATTCAATGAATAGAGGAAGAATACTAGACTCCATGGTGTCAGACTACTACCTTTTTTTTCCCACTAGCGCTATTTGATTTTAAACACAGAGGAAAAATCATTTATGTAAAAAAAAAAAAAAAAAAAAAAAAAAAAAAAAAAAAAGAAAACTTAGAAGATCCTGATTATCTTTCTTTTGTAATTAAATTGCCGAGAACTGACCTAAAGTGCAGTTAGCTAGGCACATACTTAATTATTATATATTATATAGAATATTATATTATCAGGGTAAATAAATATCCTGAATTAGAATATGACTTCTCAGCAAAGGGCCAGCAGATCTGGGGCATGGAAAAAYAGTTGAAACAGTGAAGGAGATATGAGAGTATGGCTTGGCTCCTTCTGCTCTATCTGGAAATCTTTGCATTTGCATAGACAAATCTCAGGCTATGACTTTTCCATTCCTTATTAAATTGCCAGCATCATAAGAATGGGGAACCTGAAACTGCTTTTCCCAAGGATCTCCACAGACTCTCCACTCTGCCATCTCCCTGTTCCTTGAGTACGGTGAACTGTATCATGACAGTGTCTGGGTACCCAGGGGGGTGGTTTCCTATCTGTTCTCAGAGAAGTTGTGATGGGATTCACTTCATTTCTTCTCTCCTTGGGGTCCCCTCTTTGTCTGGTGGGAATTGAATGGACTGCCTTCCTCTAAGTCCTTCAGAGTCCTTCAGTCTTTCAGGCACATGCCTCCAGAGGCTGATGTTTCCACCAAGCTGGCTAGATGCTAGGGTTATAGATATGCTACCGTTACTAGCTGTCACAGTACTCAGAGGAGGACTATGCTAGTGAGACTGAGTCCTATCCTATGCACTCAGTACAAGCTAAGCATTGGTATGCTGTCATGTAGTTTTGAGGAACAAGGAGGGTGTACTCCAGGGAYGCCAGGTTAAAATATTCTCATAAGAGTGAAGCAATTTGTCCACGATGAAAAAAAAAAAGAAGCTGAATGACTCACAGAATGTTTAAATAATTATTATTGATTTTCAGAAAAAAATTGGTTCATAAACTTTTTATTTGATTTGGTCTCTACTACAATTGGAACAGTAAAGTTTTGAATTTTATCATCTCCTAGGATAGAGACTTCAGTTCCATTTCCCATTGCAAATACAGTTGCTAAAATGCTGMAAAAATTCTCATTCTTGAAATTAGTCCAGTGTTTTCACCAAGACATTTCTTATGTGATCTCTACAGTTCAAATCCAGGAGCCCAAGGGTGTGCGCTCTGGTTTTGTTGCTTTGACAAATGATTTAAGAAATGTTTGAAGGAATGTRTTGGCTTGAGCCTCACAGAGCTGAATTGGAAGTTGTCTCCACATTTTGAATGAAACTTTGAAGAAGATAAAAAGCAATGCGAGTTAACTCCAGCCTGCAATTATACTGCTGATAAGATGTTAATGAAGAGAAGCACTGAATGGAGTCTGTAAAGTAGTTATAATCAGACCTTGTTGTAATTAAAATTGTCAACAAATTGACAAAGACTTGTAGTGACTTGTACTAAAAGTGCTGGAAACACTGGAGCATGGGAACATCTGTGCACGCAAGGCCACTAGCAACAGCATGGCCTCCTTTCAGGACTTCCTTTTCCTTAGGAGATTTCCCACATGATAGGAACATGTTAGCCTGATTCATTAAGTCTAYCTCAGGCCAGCTGCAGCTGTTTTGGGAAAGTGTGTAAGAAGTGAGGCAAACTCGGAATGATGCTTTCCCTCCGTGCTTCCCTTGGCAATATACAGTTTGAAGACTCATTCRCCAAGACTTTTTGCAAGTCTACAACCTTCTTTATTTATGATTTATTATYATATTATTATCTAATATAATATAATGTTATCTAAAATTGACTTCTGAATAATTTTAGATCTACAAAAGAAAAAAGAACTGACCATCTTCTGGACCGAAATACCTGTGTGTACATTTGTGTATCTATCCAAGCATCTCTATATATCTACCCACACTTAACTTCCTTATGCACAGGGCTAGCTCAGGTCGTTTCTTCTTAATATAATGTTATACTTTTTCCTTCTCCTATTACATCAAAACTTCATGGAAAATCATCAGCAGTGCTTTTAGTCTTCAAAAGTATCATGTCTTTTATAGCACAGTGGGGGGAAACACACTATGCATCTCTCAGCCTGTCAGCCTTAAGTATTTGCCCCTTAAAAAAACAAGTTTGAAAGCAACTTAAATGTTCAATACATCATATATTTATAAGCCAGGAGAAGAAATCAAACACCCCAGGCCTGAGGGAGGGGTACAAATAGCCCAGATTTATTGCTATACGTAGACCTCTCTGCATATGGCACATAACCTCTGAGTCACAAAAGATTCTGGTGTGAGCTATGGTATAACTCCTTGCTTTTGAATAGGACAAATACCACATGATGTGATTAAAAGGATGATTGTAATACTGCRTGTCCCGTAACATTAATAAGATGGCATTGCTAATGCTCCCTGGTAACCGGTTTTGATATCAGCATTATTAAATGTTAATCAAGGAAGAGGAATCACTAAATAAACATTAAGCAATAGTGATCATGGCGTGTTAGTAAACATGGAAAGGAATGATGCATTCTTACAYGTGGCTACAGCTGGAATCTGCACCATATTTCTTTCTTCTTGCTACTTCATCTCTTCATTTGACTGACTTGCATTCACTGGGGATTCTGGGAGCCTCTAATTTTGGCTAGGGGAAATAGAAGATGGAATTTGCATTTCAGCTTTCAAATTCTGCTAGGGTTTTAATTATTACTTGCACACTTTTTAAACACCTTCTTTAGAGGCATCAAATATTAGTTCTGCTGGAAGTAAAGAATCAAGAATGGTGGAGGAATGTTCTGACCAGGATGTCAAGTCAAAAGTGAACGTAAAATGAGCATTTTCAAAGTTCAAGATTTCAGCAAACTCTCTGCACTGTTGAGAAAAAAATAAAAAATAAATAAATGTCCTTGCCCTATTAAAAATATACTAGGCTTCTTCTGGATTAAAAGTAGACTAGTCAAAAAAAAAAAAAAAAAAATGCATGATATCTCCTGCTCTACGTATGCCCTAAATTGGAAACAGGAAGGTGTCACTGTTTTTTTTTTGCCTAGATCTGCATKCTGGGAGCTGGATTCCAGTTTACTTTCAGTGGAGCTGAAGAAGAAAAGAAGCTTAAWGGTGGCTTTACTTACACTAGCATTCTATTTTCTCCTGTGCCAGGGGTGGCTTAAACATTTCTCAGCCTGTAAAAGAAGAGCTGCACAGTTCCTCTAACTTATGCTTATCGAAGCTTTCTGTCAGCTAGGATCCACCTGAGAGGCAGCGCAGTCCTACTCTACTTCTTCTTCCCTCTCTACACCACTAGCATGTCCCTCAGCTTTGGGGGGTTTATGTCAGATGAGGATCCTTCCCTGATGGAAAAAACTTTAGTGACCAGATTAAAGCAGCTCAAGATAACCTTTAAAACACTAAAGCAGTTTCAAAAGGTGGTTAATCAAGGCTAYCTTATATTTTTTTCTGATAAAAGTTAACTTATTTGCTTGGACTTAAGGGTCAGAGCAAACTGGAACAAGGAATGGGTTTTCTTCAGAAGGTGATGTGTGGTTTTCATGCTGTTTCTTTTTTAGATTCTTTTTGATGACAAAATTGCAATCCTTACTTTATTAGTGCTTAGCTATTCTGTGCATGTTTTTCAAAACATGTCAGTAAGTGTCAAGACTATTTTAACGACACCCCATCAGGTATACAGTTAGAGGTAAATATTTCTGCGTCTCACTTTGCTTTATATACAGCTCACGATGTATGGTGACATGACCTTTGAAYTGTCACTCAGTTCTCAGATACTATATAGTCACTAAAAAAAAAGGGGGGGGGATTTACTTTATATTTAAGAGCATAATGGCAAGACCTTTCATTTGAGGGTATGTGGTCCCAACTTGGTAAAGCAAGGGGGAAGCCATGCACCTTCCCATTTTGTTTTTTAATGCTGTCTGTTCCTCACAGCCAGACACTTGGAGTATGTGTCTGCCTCTTATTTAAAGCTCTGGTCTGACTCAGGTTCTGTACCTGAGTCCTCTGAGGCTACACTCCAGGCAAGGACCATATCCATGCTTAGGCACGAGGGAAAAGTTATCTTGATGCAGTCAATGCCATGAACACAGGGAATTGATGACTTGGCATTCAAGTGCCGAGTCATCAATCATAAAAAATCAATCTTCGCTCCCTGAGGAGCTGGCCCCAGGCAAACATAATTCTCTCTCACTGCCACAGGCCTGATAGCTCTTGTCCCATTTGTAGGGAGTGTATTTGTTCTTATTTCAACATTGATTCACTTGGTATTCAGGAGTATTTTCCAGATTCCCAGAAAATGTCACCTAATTCATTCTCTCTAAAAGGAATGGTGATGCTTATATATTAGAGTATCCTAATACTTGTTTTCCCAGTAGTGTATTATATGCTAAGAGTTAAATGGAAGACAAGATCCTGTTGGTTCCCAGAGARCCTTTTGTGCAGAGGGTTTGCAAAAAAGGGGAATGGTAGACACAGGGAAGGCTGTTAAAAGCTTTTGAGTGCTTTTAACTCTTTTTGTGACTGTCAGCAGGTACATTAATCAGTAAGACTTGTTATTTGTATTCCAACAGCAACTGAAAAGCGTCTTCTGAGTCACCATTGGAGCTAGGGGATGTACTAACCACAGAATGAAAGCTAGGCCCTACCTGCTTAAAGATCATACTCCAACCTTCAGACTCTGTAATGTCTTCCTGTGCCAAAAGTTCTGAAAAACACCAGGGTAAGTGATTCCAGCTCCAGAAACCTGGAGTCAGAAGTGTAGTGGCTGTACTTATTGGACAAGGGAGAATTAGAGGGTGGTTTTTTTTAATTTTTTTTTTCCTGCTTGTAAATTATTCTATGTCTAGACAGGGAGTCAGAATAGCTAGCTCCCGAGCACCAGAATACCTGACTAGCTAACAGTATGYGTAAGAGAAGGGTGCATCTATAATGCTCTTTTCTGCATAGATTCTTATAATAACTAGGCATCTCTTGCAAGTATTCAGACCTTAGAAATGATTGCATTAAGTATCTATATTAGACCTTTCTGTTTAGAGGCAGAGCTGATGTCCGTAACTTGCTAGGGAGACCTCTTGCCCAGAAAATAGAAGACCTTGCTCAATGTTCCTGTCATCCTGTGAGAAGTAAGAACTCACATCTCGTTAACCACAAAAACCAGCCTTAACCACCAACGCACACAGTGCTTCAGGAGGTTATATACCCCTCCCCAGATGTGTTTTTCCACCTGTCCTAAACTGATCTAACATCGTGCTACAGGCTAGATGGGTTATCTCAGCCATCTCCTCACTCCTCACTGTGCTCTCTAGTGACCATGCAACCGTGGAGTGAGTTGATGCAGCTCACTGCTCAGGCTGAAAATAAATTTAGCAAAAACCTTAAATGCTCAGTTTTCAGGCAGAGAAGCAAGCTGATAAGACTCACCTTGCAGTCACCAGCGTGCTRAATCTGACGTGAAGCAGAGGTCAGAAGAAGAGGCAGAGGGAAGGAGGGGAAGGCAAGACTGTTCCCTTTGGACAGAGTCTGAGTTAGATCGTAACACCACAGTGCCTGCACCTGAGTTACTGTGTAGCCATGACAGACAAATTCATGTGTTTAAAAGGGGTCTGTGTAAGAAGGGATGGGAAAAATATGAGGCCTTCACTACTTCAAACATTGCTGGAAGAGCAAATTAATGTACGGTTTGTGTAGACTGTTCTCCAAACTGTTCTTTCCTCCACTTACTAAACAGTTGTCCACAACTCTGATCCCGGTCCTCATTTCATTTATTTCTCCTGTTTTTCACAAAGTGGTTTAAATTGTGTGGACCTTGATTTTGTTACTTTCCTTTTTTTTTTTTAAGTTTGAATGTATGATGGAGGATAAATCAAATTAATAATCATACTGAGCCTTTAAGCAAAGGAAAGAACTTAAATTCTGTTGCTGTCATTCCTCAGGGTAAGAGGTAGTGAAATGGTGCTAGACACTACAATAGCTCTTTTTTTTTTCTTTTAGATGGCAGAGAACATATTCAGTCTAGATATAGTTCACCTAAGTAAGATAACACTATCAACTTAGCCTTCAAAATATACCTTAAATGGGACTTTCATAGTATGAGGAAATTGTGTGGGTTGTTTATATAAGCCTGTAATTCCCCCTCACAAATAAGCTAGGGTAATGACAATGAATTTGCACCTTGTTACKCCTGTACTAAATTCCTGGTCCATAGCAAACTCGATAATGATATTTCACTGGTCTAGAAGATTTTTTTTTTCCCAATTGATTTGCTAATTTGAAATAAGTAATTAATAAGCCCACAATTTAATGAAAAAAATCAGRCTTATCTTTCCATACACAAGAGTTTCAAAAAACATTTAAATAAAGTTTGGATGAATCTGTAAACCGAATCTCTGAACCATCCAAGTTTTGTTCATTCTAAGCTTTAATGCTTGGCAAACTGACCAATGAGGCATAAAGCAAATCTCATTGCTTCATCAGATGGTGAGCGCAATTTATGATCTACTGACAAATCCAGCAGAGAATGCTGAAATATTGTGGTCACGCCTAATAAAATAACAGGTACAGTCTGCAGATAGGGCCAAAGACTAATCTCAGCTTCATGCACTAATCTTCACAGGAGCCAATGGGAGTAACCTTGGCCTCAGCTCAACAAAACATTTAAAGCACATGCTTAAGTCTAGAACTGTGGTTAGAGTGAGTATAGGCTGGAAGTAAAGTAGGAGCAAATCATCAGTGAAGCTGGACAGGGTTGCCCCACTTCACTCCTTTTGCCAGAGTTCTCAGCAGGTACTCTTAAATACTAAGTTTCCTTGGTCTAAAAGAATTGCTTAAGCACATTTTCGAAACTGAAATGATCTTAAGTATGTGTTTTTAATTAACCATGGGCATTCGGCTGAATAAGGCTTTGAGAAGAGAAATTGTCCCACAGAACGGAGACAATGGTGACAAGCAAGTGATTAGAAGGTTCTGCTGGCCAGAGACGTGCACACTGGAGTCAGAAAAAAAGTGGTTTAATTAGCCAGCAAGTTGTCAGGAGACCCAGACAGACATTCCCAGTCCTTGCAGTAACAGCGATGCAGAGTCTTGCTGAGACAATGAGGGACCTGCTTGCCTGATGAATCCATGATTATCTTTCTCTCTGCACATTTCTGCTTGTCCTTCTCACCTAGCTTAGGAGAGCTCTTTTCAGAGAGAATTTCAAGGGCTGCTTTATTTGTTAGGAGACAAGGAGGCACTAATAAATTCCTCTGTGTGAGGTATTTAATTACATAATAATGTGTACACTAATCAAGGTAAATGTGTTTGTGAAAACACCTTGATATGGGAACAGTTAATCACCCAAGGCATTGCTTCTTAACACACCTTGGAAGTTAACTTAATTAAATTAATTAGAACAATGAAAAAAATGAACTGTTTATTGGTCTACAATGGCCCGAAGCGAGTGCTTTTCCACCAATGCTAGGAAATCTCCCAGTCTGCAAGACATTTTTTCTCTAAGCTCCAGTCTTTGCATTTATGGCAGCTTGTGAGGAGCCTGAAACTGATGACATTTTCCTCTACAGCCTTAACATCTGAACTCTTTGTCTGCAGGAACCAGGTGATTCATACCCAGAAGTACTGTACCTGCTGCCAAGACCCAGAAAATGAACTCATCTGTGAGCTGAACTGTGCAGATATGTGGTAGCTTCAGAAGAACAGTTAATACACAGGGGATATGCTTGCTCACAATCAAAAGCCGACAGAGATGAGTGGAAAGACACCTTATTATTTCTAGCAAGCTTTGCATTGAATCTTATTACCCATTAGCTCTTCCTACATCCAAATATTGCATCCAATGCAGTCATTTTTTATCCYTTTTTTTTTCTTTTTTTTTCTGATGGATGTAGTTGACAGGCATAATCGTATGTTTTCGCCTGTGGCTTCAGGTAATTTCATGTTAGCCACAGCTTTGACAGGCATACAGCTGCTCTTTAAGAATGTAGTTGTGTGTCTGAACACACATGAATCTGCTCTTAACTGTATGTGGACACCGTGGTTGATTTCAGCTGCAGATTCATGTATTATTTTAAAGGCTATTAGCCAATGTTAACATTGAGAGAAGCAGTCACATTCTTCTAAGCCTTTGCTTTCTACTTCCTGGTCATGCCCTCTTTACCCTTGGAAGAGACATTCCTATAGCTCTATGCAGAGATAGGTCWGTTAGAAGAAATATATATAAATATTCCGGGCTTATTTTTTGAAAAAATAATTACCCACACCTGATTCTCAGTGTGACCACACAGAGGTTTGTTTTGGCACAGAAAGGGGAGGATACACTGCAGGAACTGGAAATAGGGGCTGAGCAAGAACAAGATTGCTCCTCTTTATGGAAGCAGTATCTCACACTGGCTTACTACATTTGTGAAATTAATTTTCCTGTTTGAGAGAGGTAAACTTAAGGCTTGGAAGTTTAATAGATAGCAGATAAATAGTTGTCCATAACTTCTGCTCTGCACTGGCCATTTGGAGGTGGCTGGGGTGTTTTTGGCTGAAGGTGTTGTATATTGGCCCACACAGAATTCAGAAGTCCTGACCCAAACTGCCTGGCTCAACTTTGGTCACCATGTCATAGGCTAAAGCTGCCATGTGTCCACAAGGCACTGCACTGAATGAGTGCAAAACTGGCTTCAGTTTGATCTGAAGGTGAAGAGGGTGCTCACTCCTGAAAGTCTTACTGTGAAAAACGCAGTTCTCACCAGGACACCCATGAATCTTCCTRTGGAAGAGAGGTGATGGGAGATCTCATGGAGCCACCTTGTCAGGTTCAGCACACAATCTAGAGGCAGCAGTGGATCCACAGCTGCAGAAGAGGAAACAAATCCATGTGTAGGGGGATGGGGGGGCTGGAGAAGCCCATGTCTGGGCAGAGTCAGGGCCATGGTGGGGCTGGAGCCGGCACTGCTGTGGTGTTGTGGGACAGGGGCTGACAACCCCAGACTAGGCTGAGAAGGGGCCAGGACTGGGTGGGGGATAGCCCACGGGATGGGAGGACAGGGGTGTAAGGCCTCTCAGGAGTCTCATTTGCTTTCAGTTGTAACAGAGAAAAAAAGGGTTTCATCATTACCACCATTCTGAGAGGATTTTTTGTCCAAAACAAGAGAATATGGACTTATTTCTTTGTCATACTCTCTTGTGTATGCTTACAAAAGGTAACATCCATTTTCTGAATGGACCAGCATTAAAAAAATATATATATGTAAGTTATCACTGATACTCAAGTAATAATATTCATGGGCTAGGATCCCATGATTCTAGATATTTTACATACTGGACGRAAAGAAGGTCTCTGCCCCCAAACAGGTACTCTAGGGCCATCTAAGACATTTTTCAATCTGACTCCCTTGAAAAATGTGTCAGATCTGAAGAGCAGAAGGGGACTGTGCGCCCTTAAAGTCTAACTCTGTAAGTGTCCAAACTTAATTGAACTTCTCCTTGAGATCACACAAAGAATGGCAACTTCCACGCCTCCTTGAAAACTTTGTCTTCTGCAGTTCCCAAGAGTTCTTAGCTTAGTAGCTGGAACAATTCTCCATTCAGAGTGAARAAGGCATTCTGCCCACAAATTCATTTCTTCACATTGTGCATCATGGGAACTTGTAGAGACACAAAATTGGATTYAGCCTGCTAGCTGTGTCAGTGTGGCTTTGCACCACAGCCCACAAGTCTTGCTGCTCAGCTTTATAGCTGGGGCAGCAGCTGTGTTCCTACAGCCAGATCATTCCTAACTCCTGAGTAATTGTGGGCAAYAGCAGCTCAAGTCTGTTTTCATCGTACCCTGAGGATGAGTGCTGATGTGCCCTGGGACATGGAAAGGTTGCGTTATTCGACTAGTATATGTCAGTGACAAAGTCAAAGAAAAAAAAAAGAAAGCATAAAAAAGCAAAACAGTGCTGATATTTTCAAAAGCAGATAAAGATTTTGATAGACAATTTCTGCCTGGATAGCAGATATTTCTGCCAATTATTCCTTGGGGATCAGGACCTTTGAAGGTATCTCTATCTAGTTAAGAAATATGTAATTTGAAGAAATGAACTGTAGGTACACTTCTGGCTTTCATTTTTTTATCCATGTAAATTAATTTGCCACTCCAATACATACACTTTTATGGTCCAGAGTCTATCTCACTGTCATAATCAAAATACAGTATATTAAAAGAAGGGAAAATAAGGTGTTATCTGCTTGCATTTCTTATCATGCTTTTTCCCAGATCTTCCAGGTTTCCCTATGTGCACGTTTTAAATACACACACACACACACACACACACACACACACACACACATATATACATAGATGTCAGTTGTCCTCACTTTGTTGTTTTGTTTCTTTTTCTTCTTTTTGTATTGTTTGTTATCTAACATTTTTGTTCACTTGCGTACGTGTGTAAATATGTTTACAATTTTTGGGGGACCTTTTCATCAGAACCTATTATCCCAAACCTATGTTGTTACTATGTAACGAAGCTGTTCCGTTGTTTCAACATCCTTTTTTTGCTTTATATTTATGCTTCTTTCAATTATTAATTCTCTCTCGCATGCAAACCATTCTTTCTCCTTTYCTCTTCCCTGTGGAAGTCCAAAAGGCATACACCACATACGCACACGTGCACACACACAAAAATGCATGCACAAACACAAAGAAACACTGGGGGAAAAATACCCTTCATTTCCTCCCCTACTCTTTGGTGACTTATTTATTTATTTTCAAGGTCTCTCCTGCAGCTGAGAAATAAGACGTGACAAAGCGTATGGTATGCTGAGATAACACACACCTTGGGGGAAGTGTGAAACACAAGGCAAAGAGGAGTGCCTTCAGTGACCCAAGACGAGAGTTATCTCGTGGTAACACACACCTAGATGTTTCCCATCATGGCTGTGAAGGATGGGGGCAAGGGAGTGGAAACAAAAGGAATCCTAGAACTTAGATTCCGTTTTTTGTTATTATTATTATTTTTAAGTTGGTCTGCAGCATGTCCTTCTGCCATTAAAAGGCAAATAAGATACTTGTCAATAATCCTGTGGGAAGTCCATTGTAATCTGAAACAATACACGCAGAGATGATAAGGCCAGAAGGGACACTCGCATTCACTCTTACTTGTGGAAAGTTTCATATCACAACTCATTAAATGTCACTGAGTTACTCGGCTTTGGATTCAATGTATTTGATTAGATACCTTCCCAAAAGACATCCATACTACTTTTGAAGACACCAAAACATGAGGAATCTATTAATTACTTAGGTAATTTGTTTCAGTAGTTTATGACTCTTACTATTAAAAGGTTGTGCTTTCCTTGAAATTTAAAAGTGCCTGCCAGTTTGAATGTGTTCAATTATTTGTTCTTGTTCAGTCCCATTTTATTAGGTTAAACTGTATATCCTACCTTGTCCTACCTAGGTTGTAATCAAGTCAACCACTGGTTTTCATTTCAGAAATTCAAATGGATTGAATTCTTTTAATCCTTTATTACAAGCATTTTTCAAATCCTTATGATCATTTTTTGAGACTTCTTTATCCATTGTTTCATATCAGTACTGTCATTTCTCAGACCCATCATGGCACAATTCTCCTACTAATGTCAGCAGTGCCATATACAAAAAGAATTGTCATCTCCCAAACCCTTCTCCTCATTCCACAGTTAGGACATTGAAGAAATGCACATGTACTCATATTACAAAAGACTATATAAAAAAAGGGAATTCATGAAGAGTTCCTGATTTTTTAAAGCACCCAATGTCTTCTTTCTGAAGGTGAAAAAGTTTCAGTTCTTTCTCCTAGAGGTATGACCTTGATATTTGTTGCAATAAAACTTACTTTCATATGGACACCATTTATTGAGACAGCCGGATGATTTCCCTGTCCTTATCAATATTTACCAGCCTGCCAATCTCTGTGCCATCTGCAGATTTTAGTAGTAGTGATTTCTTATTTACTTCCAGATCATTGATTAAAATATTGAATAAGGCTGGGCCAATTACCAAGTCCCATTAGAAATAGTCCCCTCCTACATTCCAGGTTGATACAACATTAAGTACTGCATTTTAAAATCTGATAGTTAGCCAGTTTTAATCCATTCAGTATATGTTTTATTGATATTGTACAGTGATAAGTTTTAAATCAGACTGTTTTTCAGTACTATGTCAAACACATCCAAAAATGTTCATCAAAATAGGATGGGATGAAGAGAGCGTTAAGTTTTATTGTGCCTTTCAGTCATCCTGAAAAATAAAAACCAAACTAAGTAGCTCCATCTATTTTCATTTACTTTAACAAGTGTCTCTTCTTTCTAAAATCTCAAGCCTTTAAAGTCACTGGAATCCATCAGAGGCTTTAGCAAAGCAGGCTGATACAAGCTAGTTAGGAGAGGGTTGACCTGGTCTTCCCTTTGGCATGTGAACACGTCTGATATCCTATCAAAATTCTTCTAAGTGCGATCTTAAAAACAACTGCTTTTCTATGTGACCATGGTGAATTGAATTCAGTATTTGTTGTAGCAAATTGTGCTCAATGCCCAGTAGAACAAAATCCTTAGATTAATAGATTTTAAGGCCGGAAGGGAACATTATGATTATGTGCTCTGACCTCTTGCATAGCGCTGGTCATGGAATTTTACCCGGTAATTCTTGCCTTGGGCTCAATATCTTGTGGTGCATAACAGGCTATTACTACTGCAAGTGTTGGACTTCTTTGGTGCTGCCTACATGAAAGCCAGGTGTTTTCAGTGTCAGTTTAGGGGTAACTTGGGGGTGGTACTGGAAATGGCTGTGAAATAACATATACTTTGTAATTTCTTCTTTTAAGGGAAGCTAGAGTAGTTCATATTCCTTTATATAAACTTTTCCCTCACTTATGTCTTACATTTTTCTTCCACTTCTCTTTCTTTCTTTCTTTCTTTTTCCCTCTCCTACATTACACTGCCTGTGAGATGGAGTGCTCCATGCTCTAGCTACATCATGCCTCTGGGTTTGTCTACCTTCACAATTTAGCTTGGATCATCAACACACATTTAAGTGACCTTTTGGGTTGTTCTCAACTATTGCACTTTGGTTCACATTGCAGTATGATTCTGGAGTGTGTGCGCAGGATTCTTTTCATCCCAGCGGTGTACTTTAATAACGTGGGTAGTATGTTGCACGAGGTGGAGTTCACGGGCCAGTCTAGGGCTAGGCTGAATAAAAAACCCTAAAAGGCATATGATGTGGATACTGGCTCCTCAGCACACAACAGAGAGTTGTTTTTCTCTGCGTATCTGCTCAAATTTCATCACCCCACTTGCTAATGTGAATGCATCCTCAGGTATCTCTGCATCACCCTACCCCGTGCAATCAATGTTTTCAAAACTCAGCTGCCCAGAATATTCAATGGTTATCAGCAAAGTTCTGAAAGGGACCTTTGAAGACAATAAAGGATATGTTATTCTTAGAGAGCACAATGGCAACCCTAGGCACATTGCTTTGCGAACAGTGAGAGCCAGCCCCAGTCGGAAGCCTTCCTTTAGCTTTATATGTAGGCCAGTAGGCCGTGTTGGGCTCAACCTGCGCTGAGAGGAACCTGCTTTGAGGTCAGTCACAAAGCATCGTTTATTCCAGGCTGAATAATGATCTCATCAATAAATGAAAGCTAACATTTTGGCTGTAACACATTCCCATCCCTATACAATAGATGATAGTTTCACACAACAGCTCTTCAGTGTCACCAYTTTTGTTGTGCCACAGGTTACATCAATTTTTCTTGTTCATGAAGACACACATCTAGAGGGTATAAAGTCTTTCATCCATATTACAAACTGATGTCATAGAGTAGCAATGTCTCAGGGTATTTAGAAACTTGTTTCAGACTCTTGCTTTTTGCATGAAAAAGAGGAGGGGGGAAAGGTTGGGGGATCTGAGAAAAATGGAAAAAAATGAGATTTTCAGTCTCATGGTATCATAAAGTCATAATTCTAATGATCAGYCAGTGGCCCATATGTAGTTTGTTGCTGGACTCCTTCTATTTCTTAGGAGACTGGGGTATGCATTCCAGCTGATATACTGGTTGGTCATTTCAGCAGTTCATCTCTGGATGAGCTGCGCACACAGACTGGACAAACCACATAAACAGCTTAGAAAGACACAGATGGAAATTTTGAATTATTAGATACTGTGAGGAATGAGCTGTGTGAGCTAGATAGGGATTTGAGCATTCAGTGGCACTGATGTATCTTGCATAACATACAGGTAACAACTACAAATTTTTCTGAGTGCCCTTTCCTCAAGGACAATGAACTTGTTATTGCTTCATAGAGAAAATTTTAGGTCTCGTGTACTCTTTTTTTAGTTCCCCACTTGATTCTCAGGCTGCTAGTCAAGATGGCAGCCTTTGAAAATATGAATGAYGGAAAAACACAGTAGGGATGTAATGAAGCGAATTCTTCAGCATGTAACAATAACAGATTTTTATACCAGTCCTGCCAAGGGCTCTCACCATGAATGACGTGCCCAACATTAACTCTTATTCCTAGGAACTTGAAAGCTAAATGCCTTTGAACGTGCTGCTGGAAACAGGACCGCAGAGACACGCACAGGGGCTGCCATTGTACTCGCTAATAACGACATATCCATTATTATCTTCAAATGCCCCTTTCAGAACTTTGCTGATCCCATTGAATATTCTGAGTAGCTGAGTTTTCAAAACATATTCATTCCCAGTGGAGCTCTATGCTCTGTTGATTGGCTGCCTCCTTTCCTGATCACGCTGTGAACTTTAGTGGATGAAATTTTATACATAATCACGCTGCATTCTTTGCTGATTGAGCCGCCTATTATCACTGTTTATATAGCTATTACATTCTGCGTTTGCCAGTCCAGTTTCAAGCTTGTTTTTCCCTCAATATATTATGCAAAATAAACTGAACAGGAATTACAGTATTTCCAACCTGCTGTGTCTTCAGAATCTAAGATAGCAAAATGCTTAGGTTTTCTTTCAAATAGTAGGATAAACGCTTCTCCAAAGATTGAAGCTGCTGGTTATGGAAAGCTTGTGCCACTTACTATATGCAAAGTAGGGAGATTTACAAAGAAACTGATTGCRTCTTTATTTGCTTTATCAAAGAATCTAAAACCATAGCTGAAACTATAGAAAATGCACTTTAGTGGTCTTAAAACAAATGATATCCCCAACAGATTTGTCAACAGTTTAGCACATAAGCTCAGGCTGCCAAAGCAAAAAGCATCTGGAATTTCTACTGCTAGAATATGCACCTTAATAAGGAAAAGATTCAAAAGTTCAATGCCTGAATTGTACAGCTTGGTCAGCGGAGTTTTGCAGCTGAACAAGCGTTGTCTGTGCAGCTGGCTTTGCCAAAAATAAATAAATAAGAGGAATGAATAAACTGGAGCAGAAAAATATGAATCTTCCTTCTCTAATAATAAAATATGCAAAATGATAGTAAACTCTCTCCATTTATTAAATTAAATTATGCATCTCAATCAGCAAAGTGTGCAACAACTGCACTCAAGAAGGGTGTCACTAAATCAGGGGAAGATACAGCCCAATCAGGAAAATATAACAACTTGATCATTAAATTAGGCAACACTACTAGAACCAAGGTAAATAAAAAGAAGCAGATAAACTGCAGCCTGATCTTTGCAGGCTAAGATAGGGAAGGAGACAGAAAGACACGATTGGATGATAAATAGGTCAGGCTCTCAGGGGACCGGACCTTTAGGTGATGTAAATGATTATGGCTTTAATGAAGTCACTGGAGCTGTATCTCTCCTATACTAAATACCTAGTACAACGATTTTGTTGTGATTCCATCTTTATATAATATTAGTTCTCTTCTATACCAATTTTCATTGGTAGTGCCTGCTTACTGCCTTACCCCCATCAGGATCCTACGGTGACAGGCATTGTAGAGATAAGGAGGATATTGAAGTTYAATTACTTCTTGTATAAAACTGATCTTTTGTGCCTTTCCCCAAATTATTTGGTTTCAGCAAAAAATATAGTCTTGATGCASAAAGTTCCAGATAAAAATCTTTCACCTGTGCTATGCAAAAGATCAGCGTTCGTGCTCATAGGGGTTCCAATAGCCTCAAAAGAGATGAGTCCATAAAGCAGAATGGTGCAGGTGTTACAACTGGCTAAAGGTGGCTGAAAAGGTGGAAGGGGAAAGAATGTATTCTCACTGAATGCAAAGAAAAAAGCAGCAGCTCTTCAGCTAATGTAGAGATTCCTGGAAATCAACAGTAAATTTGCTATTGATTTAAGCGAGAGAAGGGGCAGGCGAGGCAGGCTGCGTAAAGTCCTGATGGCATTTCTCCAATCTCTCTAATCAGACAGCTGTTGTAGGACTGTGTGTCTGGACAGTGATATGGAGGGTCAGCAGATATGATAATGTACAGAAAATCATAAAAATAGATAARATGATATCGGTCCTTGTATGGCAGAAAAAACGTACAGGCAGTACTGTCAATGTGTACTAATTTCTATGATTTGTCTGACCCATTAATGATGTCTGGAAAGTGAACATGCTCATACACTATGAGAGGCAGCCACTGCCCTGGAGAGTTTGCAGYCTACTATATAAACTGTGTCAAGAGGTGGGAAGAGGACAGGGAGGGGGATTATGTGATGGAAGGGAGGAATAGCTGGAAATCAGGGATCAAAGCCACTGAATTGCACTGCCTTTACCYTGTCACAAACTTCCATACCTGTATCACAGGACTCACCAGGTCACCTTCAGTAACACGTGTCAGTTCTTAGCTGTCTATTGTCACTGAGCTGTATCCAGTCCTTTCAAAAGGACTGGGACCCTGAGGATGCACCCAGGGTCTTTGGTGGGCTTGTATGAGTTTCTCTAGCCTGTGTCACTTTATCTACCAAGCTAAAGGAAATCTGTTCTGAAATCAGGTCTCCATTTTGCTGTGTAGACATATGCTTAGTCCAATCCTTACGGGAAACTGCAACTAGCACAGAGTATGGTGGAACTGAAGTTACTGAGCATTACAGGTGTTTATTTAACCTTGGCATATATGGGAAAACTATAATGATTTGTTTTGTACCTGAAGCCCCAGAGAGGATTATGCTGCCCATCTACTGTCTGTATGTGAGGTGTTTGAGTAACACAACTTAAAAGCCACAACCAATTTCTGTGCTTCATCAGCATCAAACATTTTCATTAAAATACTRGCTTTTAAACGTTAACATTAGTCTGAAATAATTATAAAATAATGCTCCCTGTGGCCATTATGTCCTTAAGCAGGACAAGATAATTTCTGCTCTTAATGTTAGCACTGTTATTTCAACTTTCTTCTTTAGCAATTTTTTTCAATAAATTCAATGCTCTTGAAAATCAGATACTAATTAAAACAACTCAAGAAGGCAGGTGCTGTGGAATACTGAAACATAGACATACAAAAATGTGCACATGCACGTACAAACAGGTATATGCACATAAGATAATGTCCATGCACACCCAAGTGTGCCYGAACTCTCCCAAGGCTTTGTACGCTGAGTGTTCTCATTGCATGTCACTTTTTACAGCTCATGGGACCAAGAAGGAAATGTATGCACAGTCTAAGTTCACTTGCCCAAACTTGGCAGATGTCTGAAGGAACCATAGTGTCAGGAACTGACAGAGATCCAATTCACAGGAGTTGTTTAATAGGGCTTGGAGAGGTAAAATGTCCTTTTGTCTTCTGCCTTGTTTCCATGATGACCTACAACTGGTCAATTCTAGAAATAGAGAGCTATATCTTACAGATTCATCTGAGAGATCACATCAAACTTAATATCCCAGGTTATATAGTTGGATGAAGTCCAAAGCAAACCTGATCTGGTTCATTTTCAGGCATCTGTGGAGGTCCTCTCAAAAATGAGCTTGCAGTCAAGAGTAAAGGTAGGTGAGATCGTAGGCACAGCTTGTCAAGCAAGGGCATGCCTGTCTCATCCTTACTACAAGGAGGTGTGTACCTAGGTGCACGGACATGGAGTCGTACACTTTTTTGTTGCTCTGTGTTCACTGAAAAGTATACCTGAGCATGGACATTTACTTTTGAAAAGCACAGCCCTAGAGAATTTTGACTCCTGAGCAGGCTCAAGGCAGACATGAAATGCAGACCTGATGAACYTATTGACTCCCAGTGATGTCTAAAGGAACTGGAATATACAACACCTCTGGGGCAGGGCTGGGTGCCCTGCAGGGCTGACCCTGAAATGCGGGGGGCTCGTTCACCAAACATGCAGGTATGTGCTTCAGAGCCACCAGTTTCAATAAGAACTGTCCACCTGTGCTTGGTKTTTATTGAAGTCAATGGCTCTGAAGCACATGTCTGTGTGCTTTGCTGGAATAATAATGAGGAGCTAGCATGTTCCTACACTTGCTCAGATATAAGCTCAGAAACCCCTAAACTGGCTTTATAAACTCTACCAAACACACACACACACACGCTTCACCACTGTGTTATGCCTTGAAAATCAAGGCTCAGGAAATAAAACAGCTTCTTTGTAATGAGAATAAAGATGAAGAGATAAAACACAAATGATATGACACTATCTTACCTGAAATGATTCTTTGAGGAGCATTTGGCCTTTACTTAATTRTGCAACAAATTGTTATACTATTTGGAAGCTTATTTATTCATTTATTTATTTAAGGATATAATTATTCAATTTGTGAAGTTCCTCAGTAGGGATATAGAGGATTAGAGGACATTTTATCCTTTTCTAGATGGGAGAAGAGGGCCCTTTATATATRCATTTGGGGAGGGATACTTCAAAAATGTAACATGTTTCATTAAAGGAACAGATTTTTTTTT
Source organism: Rhea americana (assembly GCF_003343005.1). Taxonomy (NCBI): domain Eukaryota; kingdom Metazoa; phylum Chordata; class Aves; order Rheiformes; family Rheidae; genus Rhea; species Rhea americana. The sequence continues at coordinate 1,407,590 of NW_028186901.1, forward strand.
TCAACTCAGCTGTTGATTTTTATACCTTAAGAAAAGGAAGTTTCTACTAAAGAGTATGTAAGTCCTTCTCAGGCTGGCTGTCAACTTTGGAAGCATCCTGCATCATAGACTTTTGTATCTCCTGGCTCACTTCGGGGACTGAGTCCTTTGTGGCCATTAATGAATCAAAGAGCCACATCACAATTTTACGAGAGTCAGGTGAGAGGGTGCAATTCATCTAACCAAACGTAGACATTTACCTATGAGCAGATCAGTTCAGCATTCTTTTGCAGTCAGTGGAGAGAAAGAATCATGTTAGATCATGCAAAGATATAACATGGATAAGGAGAATTGTGTTCTATTTYAAATTGATTTCTTTTAACCAAGCAAACAACTGATATCAGCCTTGGCTGGAATAGGCCAGACATAATTTTTCAATAAAAACTGTTCATGAGGAATACAAACCAATTGTGATCTCCTTAAACAAAACAAAATAAAAAAGCAAATTCTCTTTACTATAAAGGAAAGTTTCTTATATTAAGAGAAAATTGTGATGAACGTTTTGACCAGATATGTTGTTCATCACCTGAGTGATGAGGTTGTATACTGATATAACTGGCATAAGCTCTGCCGCTATTTCACGAGTGTGTGTTTCATGTCAGAAAATATTTTAGGCTACAGTCAACTTCTTTGCATGTCATAAACAGTCACTGAATTTACTGGTAATTAAATATGCTTTTACAAAGAAGGTTTGTTTTCACTGTTCTCCTGAATCCAGTTTTCTGCTACTTAGGTATGCGACAGTGTTGACAGACTTTGTAGAAAATAATTATCTGAACATGTAATTAAACATTAGCTTTCTGAGTCCCCACAAGGGGGCTGAATCCTGGTTGTTCTGACACTTTTTGGAGTACTAATTTTTGAGTACTTAAATTTGCAACTTAATAATATTCTTTTAGCATAATGTGTGTGYAATTTCAAGAATGTTCTCAGCATTCATGTATTGTACATTAAGAAGGTCTTTTTAAAAATAGATACTTCTTTGAACAGTAATTTATTATTACAGTACCTCAGAAGCTATTTCTCAGAAATACAGAGYAATTTTAACAATGAATAATTTTTCATATTAATTCTTGTTTGACCATGTCCCTTCCAGTATGAAAAAGTGTAATTACTTTATTTTTCATGTGACCTAACCTCAAACTGTCTTTCTAAAATATTACTTTTAAAAGTATGTATGTRATTTCTTTAAAATATATTGTTAAGATGTTTCTTTAATGAGAATCTACATACAGAATTTATACTGTATGYTACTATCATTATATATCTAATTGGACAAGTGCAAGGAAATGGAAAATGGAATTTTTCTGTAAGCTGACAAAAAGCGTGTCTGTTTCCAGGTGTAAAGTATTTAACTGTATTAATCTGCAGCTGTATAATTGTACTGCTGAACCTAACAGACAGTGTTGCAGTCATTGATAATTAATCTTGCAATTTAATTCTAAATCTCTGTATTTACTATTCAATTTTTTCTATTACTGCATGCTGTATTTCCTTTTCGGAAGAGTCTCGATGTAAGTAGTACTTTTCACATAAGTACTGTACTCTGGAGTACAAAGAATAACATTCAGTAGCATCATAAGATGCTAAGGACAGGATTTATCTCACCTATCGTTAGCTGTCTAAAAGCTAGGCATTTGGCCTAAGCTAGATAGCTGGACTCTCTTTATATTCAGTGGAGAGAAATGGGCACCCTCAGAGACTGATTTGTCCTGCCTATGTCAGACATCTGGCTTAAGTTGGGACAAATCACTGTTTGGAGTTGTCTGTTTTTCTCTGCTGACTGCGGAGAGACCTAGGTGATTATTTTACACCATTCACCTTTCAGACAGCGAAGGTTAGTTGAGATGAATCCTATCTCTAATTGTAGAAACCCAGATGGCAGGGAGAGAGAAAAAAAAAAAAAAAACACACACACACACACAAGACAAAATCAGAGAAACAAAACAACAACGGCTAAAATAAATGTTACGTTTCTTAAATTTATACAGGAAAGAGCAGGCAACCACTGTGCTTAACACCAGTGTGCAATGCTCTCTGCTAGTCACGCCAAAGCTGTGGAAAAGAAAAAGTGTTCTCCACGTGCGTGGATGTGTGGAAAGGGACTGAGTAGTTTAACACGTGCTTAGGCTTCCGAAATATATTTTGGATTGGACTCAAATTAGATTAAGTCAGGCCCAAACACCTGTTAAAGGCTGTGATGACACTGCCATATGGCGGGTCAGTTGGTGCACACACGCGGACACAAATAGACTTATCTGGTCAGCTGAAGTAATAGTAGCCCAGACACCTATCCAGGACCCYGTGCATGCTTTCATGTAGGAAATCCGTAAGATTCATAGCTATCTTTTGCTGGGGTAACTTGCCTAGAGATATCTTGGAAACTAGTGATCTAGTCACAYTTTAGAGTACAAAAACACCTGAGGGGGGCTGCTGCTTATTGCCACAACTCTCAGGTACGAAAAAATACACCTTCCACCCCTTCATCTTCACCTCTACCTCCATCCCMGCACACAGCTCCACCAAGTCCTGCAATGAGGTACCCAGGGTAATCTCACCTACGTGTTTGCATGGCCTGGAAGAATAAGAACATCACGATTTACAGACTTCTAGGTTTCCTTTGTACTACTTAGGGTCTTTTACCAAGCAGAAAAGGACCGGAGTGGGATGCCACACTCCCACCCTGGATGACACCATAGACTAAACTGAAAGAAATAAGATCTTGTCCTTTTCAGAAAAGGAACAGGTTCAACAATGTTTTTTRAGAAAAATAAGATCACTAACAAATTTTACTCTTCTTAGACCATAATTAAGTGCAAGTACAATAATAAAACTGCCTAAAAATAGGAAAATTAGTTAAAATTAGTTAATTCAGGATTTAGAAGTCATTTGCATTTCACAGACTGAAAAACCCCCCAAAGACAGTCCTAATCTGGGGGATAATTTTATTGGTATTTTTATTAAGATCTTATTTTATTTTATTTTATTAAGGTCTAAGAAATTGCTGTATTTCAAAGATAAATTAAGTTGTAGTGAAATTTATTTACAACAATAAAATTTCAGCATTTTTTTGCCTTGAATGTATAGCTATTAAAACAATTGAACAAAACTCCCTTATGATACCACTAACAATGCATTTTTTCTTTCATGAAGAACAAAAAAACATTCTAAGATATATTTTTGACATAAGAATGTCACCTATAGAAAGCTCAGATATTGCCAACAGCTGTAAATGGAGCCAAATGGTTGTGTATAACACTTGAGATCCTGTTGCTCTAGGTTCACTTTAATTGGCGTCGGCTGCTGTGTGTGTGACTGTAACACTCYGATGAAGCGTATTACCGTGATTTTACTGGTAATTTCTGTGTTGAGTTCAATAGCAGAACATTGGTTTCATTGAAATCAAGGGCAGGTTTGCCGTTCGCTCTTGTTGTCTTCGTTTGCAGTGAATACTCATCTGTCAGGCTGTTCCCTTACTTTCACCRCAGGGTTGAAATCCTTGCCATTTCTTCTAGTTTGCTAAGGACCAGACAATTTGGGTGTCGTTCATAAGGCCAAATGTAGACTTCTCCATCCGAGCTAGTCATATGAACTCCCTGTTGTCAGTGRACAAAAAGAGAAACTCTTTGGTCACAGTCCATCTCATCCTGAAGTAATTGTCTAAAATTGGTCAGATGAACCAAAGCCTAAATTGCCTATTTCTCTCGTTGATTATAAAAGACACTAGGGTGATTGAGTCAGTGTTTGTTTATTTAATTTTAGAATGCTAAAATTACACTATATGAGTCCTACTTCTTCTATATCTCTGCTTCTGCATTTGGCTGTGCCAAATCTTRTTCAGAAGAGATTGAAAGTTGCTCTGCTTTGTTTGTTCATGTTTAACACAGCGTCGATACATGAACACAGGTTTGGTTTCTTGTTCGAGAAAATCTAGTTATTTGAACAGGTTGACYTGGACTGAGTTTCACTCCACAGTCCTAAATCTAAAGGGATAAAAAAAAAAAAAGAAAGCTCTGTGGCGGAGGGTCACTTGTACATCTGTGGCCTGATTAAAAATACTGTGTATTTGTATTATTTAATAGTGTAACAGGAAGGAAATGCATCTGTATGAGCAAAACAGCTGGTGCTGAGTACTTGCTGGCCACACCATACACCCTTCAGGAGTATTTGCTTGGGACTAGCTGTAGTCTGAACCCATGGACTCTGCTCGTGTTAGCAGCTGGAAAACATCTGATGAACCAGAATATATCTTCTGGCTTAATTTCATATAAAAGGAATACAGTTTGCATGCTCCAAGACTGCTCTGTAATGCAAACCAAGCCATGGTAAATGAGGACAATTGGGAAATTTGCTTCAGAAGCACACTTCTGGTGCAAAGTAAAACACTAATGTAGATGCATCCACTAATAAGTGTGATTAGAGCTTATTACCATACAAGCTGTGCACAGTCACCTACAGTCAAGAAGACACATTTTGCAGCCGTAATTTAACAATGTAAAGGCCGTAACCTTAATGGTGAAATGTTTTCKTATTCATTTCTCTGTCCATAGTAAAAAGTACATTTATGTAATCTGGACTGTTTGTCCCTTGAAGTTATGTTATTGTATTTTCAGGAAACAAATCCTTTTTGTTAAGAAATCTGATTACATGTTTGAGTTATTGACCTTTTTTTTCCCCAAACACTTTTTTTTTTTTTAAGAAGATGCTCATTAAGATCTTTTGTCTACAAAACAAGTATGTTTTCCTATGCCATAGAGCAACCAAATTCTAATTGCGGGCTTCATTATACAGAAAAGTAGAAGTGTAACAATCAAGAGCCTTATTACACATACATAATTGAGTTTCATTGCAACTTATGAAAACATAAACTGTCTTAAACACACTTGCAGAAAATGTCGCATCATCAAATCAACACTTTTATTATACAAAAGTAATTGTGTTTAAAGACACCAAACATATGTTACATATACAAGACAAAAAACATAACAAAACAGAACTCTAATATCATTTGGAAGTCTCAACAACTCTCAGTTCTTCAAGAGTTGTCTTTGTTTTGCTTTTTAAATTAATATGATATAAAATTAAGATCAGTGGAACTAATATCAGTAAAACCTACTTCAGTCATGTTTGGACAAAGCCACTTGAAAAAGGTCTCATTTGATACAGAAGGTAGGATTCATTGAGAAGACAGCAGGATAGTCATTTGCAGATGAGTTTACTGTCCAATCTTGTCCATCTTAGTCGCTGTAGATAAGCATTTACTGAGTATGATTCATGTCATTCTAAACTAGATTTCAAAACATGGACAAGTAACTGTCTAAAATGCCTTCTTTCTCTGGGCAATAACATATAKATATCTGCATTGTAAAAGTCACAGGCTAGATCAAAACAGTCCTACYTCTATTAGTCTTCAACATGGATTGCTAGCAGGATGTGAACTTGGACCTTCAGTCCTATCAAAGGTGAAATTGTATTACCGGACTCTCTAGTTAGTAAGAAAAAGTGTTGTKTTTATCGTGAGCCATATCTCTTTACTGCATGTTCTATTATTCAATGTCATCTTCAGCTTTGGGACTCACTGTACAGTCAATCAATTTGTCAGCTAAGACAGGTAACCTTCAAACATATACCTTTGCCACTTGACATCTTATTTGCATTGATATAGGACCTATAGTCTCCAATCATTGATCAGCCTAGATCAATGCCCACCTGCAGATGTTGTTCCTCACAACAAAGAGATCCCACTTGACGCAAAGCTTGCAGTTTGAGTTTGGATTCTTTTGAGATTTCTCTTCTGGAACTTGTGAGAAGAGCAGGTAGGAAAATCTTTTGMAAGATTGTCTTCCCTCTTGTCATTGTGTTTCTTCACTAAAGCAAAGTGATCTACATGGGAATGAGCCTTCAGATATTAGACAGCTTTAGCTAATTTAGAAGGAAAGAGTGTAGCACCCCTAAGCTCTCATGAATAGAATAAAGGYATACTTTAGCTCCCTTTCCTATAGAATTTAGGTTCCAGATGATAATCTTTCTCTTACATGTGATGTGGCTTGTATCTCAGGTATGATATGATACTTGATACAGTTTGATATGATTCATGCAAATCTTGTCTGTGAGAATGACAGAAGTTTCTCAGAAGTTTCTCAGAAGGTTTAACAGTACATGTTGATCTTCTTTGACACGCAAGGATTTCTCTATCACACACAATTTTTCATTTCAAGCGAAAACTGCATTCTTCAGTCCTCCCTCCTTCTTTTTCCTTTCTTCCTTCCTTCCATTCCTCCCTCCCTTTTTCCCTCCCTCCTCTTCCCTCTCTAACAGAAGATATAGCAAATAAAACACATTTGAAATCTCAGTCAAATAGTGCAACAAATCTTGCCTTTCAGAGGCAAAATAAACAGAGCAAATGTGAGGTATTTAGTAATGTTGTTTCTTATATTTCTTGAGGATGTTTGGATRTCATGATGAAAACTGTCGTAAGAACCTAGTACAAAGAACCTATCATTTCYTCCTATACCTTTACTTACTGAAGGAGTAAAATGGAGAAAAAAAATACGCATTTTTTTAACTTCAAGTCTAAGTTTGCACCTTTCTGTGGAACTATGCATGATTAACGGAGCCATAGACCCAAGTTCCAAAGGGATGTAGCATTTTCTSTCKCTTTCTCTCTCTCTCTCTCTGTGTATATGTATATATATAATCTTATATTTTGGATTACGCTAATTTCATTCTCTAATTTGAAGTTATCTCCTAGAGATACACTTAAAAAAACAACCCTATTTTTATTTCAGCAGTTGTTCTGAAGTTAATTACTATTACTAGTGATATTGACTTGTAATGTAAATATTATTTCAGGGTGCTATTCAGGGTGTAATGTAAATATTATTTCAGGTTTGGGATATCGGTGTGTTACAAATAAACACATAGACAAAGTCAGTCCTCTGACAGAAGAGCCTAGACTCTTCAGAGAACATCATATATAGGGATGAATAGACTTGGGCAAGGGTTCATAGCACACTTATAGCAGATAACAGATTTCTTGGTTCATAGTKCAGAGCCCTATCCAGGAGACCATAATTCTAATTCAATCTCATATCAATTAATCTAATCATTGAGTAGTAAGTTCCATATTACACCCTTTCCTGATCCTTAGCAATATGTAATTAGTACGGAATAAGCATCTGACATTTTTTCCTGAAAATTAATAAAAAAAACACAGTGCAGCCATTCATTCCGGTCAATAGCACCCTGAGTGTCTTCCCCCACAAATAAATGGTGAGAGTAGGAAATAGGAAATAACATAAAGCTGCTTTTTTTTTTCCTTGGGACTCACAGTGTCTCCTTTGCCTTATCCATCAACTGTTTTGCTAGTATTTGTAATGTGCCCTAATGTGACATCTTTGCTTGGTTCCACATGTTTTATACATCAGTTCCTTTAACATTCAAGCCGACTTTATAGAGATCTATTCAGAGACTGATATATGTGCACTATTAATTGCATATATTATATATAGTATATGAAGCGAGTGGGAGAAAGAGGGAATCTGATTACTCTAGGGCATCAGCTCCTTTCAACCAATAATAATTTAACATCTCTATTAACTACCTTTTGATGTTCTCTGTAGAGGGTACATACTGTTTTATATACAGGATGCATAATAAATTCCTGTGAGATTATGCTGCAATTGAGTAGAAAGTCTATAATGCATAAGTGATGGAGCTGCAAAGCAGCTAGGAAGGATTTTCCTTTCAAAATAAGGTCACATATTTATATCTCACAGGGCAACATGATGGGTGCTGAGGAGCAAGAGGCACCGAGCTGTACATTCTGGTGGGCTAACGCTTTCTGTATATTCACCACTGCTTGAGTCTAAGGTGACACATGATAAGAATAAAATGAGGAGGACAAACCCATAACCTTCTGAACCCCCAAACAGGGATCTGGAACAACTGTCTTCAGAGCACAGAAAGAGAGAGGGTAGAACTAATATCAGCTATCGATAACTGAAGGAAATCTTTTCAGGTAAGCTAGCTGTTTTCATCATCTCTCTTAGGGTGGCATAGTTTGACCACTGCAGGTGCCCACTTGTGCTAGAGGCAATCTCTGCCTCTTGGCGCCAGAGGGAGCCTAGGGGACTAGGAAGACTAAATACCTAACTGTTGTGGTTGGTAGATTGGCAGTCTGACGCTCTGTCTGAAAATAAGATTTTCTATACTCCAGCTGTATCTCTATCCCTTTGAGAATTCAGAATCTATTTTTACTTATTGAGGCAAAGACATTATAGGTCATACTGGTTACTGTACTGGCCTGAGGWGAAAGGCAGCCATATTCAAACTTGAGTTGGCATTTGACAGATCAGGGGCTTGAAATTGGTTTTACGAACTCCAGAAGGGTGATGCATTGTACCATCAGTTCCAGGAGCTGCCAGTCACTATCAGAGCTCCCATCCTGGACCAGCTTGGAGTTCTGTTGATCTGGTAGGTTTCCATAATATAGCCATCTCAAATGACCAAGGCTGCACTGAAGATCTTTGCTTGCCTTGCATCAGTTTGAAAACAATCTTGTCAAAACATTTGTGTTGACTGCATTCGGAAATGCAGTTACAAATGTGTGTTCCTATAGTAGCTGCGTATTAGAAAACAAAAACCAAAATACTTTGATATTTGTAGCCGTGAATATATTAACAAAAGCTATTTTAACTTTATTCATAGAGTCCAGAAAGTTGTCAGTTAGCAGTAAGGCTCAGTGAATTGTCAGTTTTAAAAYGGTGTTCTCAGAAAAATACCAGTGTTAGTTTATGGAGCTCATCTGCACATGTACAAAGGACAACAAAAAGACACTGGCAGGCAGGGAAACCCAAATTACCTACTCAGAAGGAAGAACACTCTGTCCCATTCCTCCCAGGAGAGAGTATCATCTCCATGATCTGGATGTAAAGACCAGCAGGGTGAGGAAACACGGGAGCGGTTCTCCAGGGCATCTTTTGGACTGATGGGAACTACYGCCTAGGTTTATGGGACACATTATCATAGACTCACAGAATGGTTGAAGTTGGAAGGGACCTCTGGAGATCATCTAGTCCAAACTCCCTGCTCAAGCAGGGTCACCTAGAGCATGTTACACAGGGTTGCATCCAGGCGGRCCTTGAAGATCTCCAGAGAAGGAGACTCCACAACCTCTCTGGGCARCCTGTGCCAGGGCTCCGTCACTCTCACAGGGAAGAAATTCCCCCTCACGGTCAGGTGGAACTGCCTGTGCTTCAATTTCTGCCCATTGCCTCTTGTCCTGTCACACGGGACAACTGAAAAGAGTTTGTCCCCGTCCCCTTGACACCCTCCCTTCAGGTACTTGTACACATTGATAAGATCCCCCCTCAGTCTTCTCTTCCCCAGGCTAAACAGGCCCAGCTCTCGCAGCTGTTCCTCATAGGGCAGGTGCTCCAGCCCTCTGAACATCTTCGTAGCCCCGCACTGGACTCTCTCCAGTAGCTCTATGTCTCTCTTATATTGCGGAGTCCAGAACTGGAGACAGTACTCGAGATGAGGCCTCCCCAGGGCTGAGCAGAGGGGCAGGATCACCTCCCTCCACCTGCTGCCAACACTCTTCCTAATGCACCCCAGGAGACCACTGGTCTTCTTGGCCACAAGGGCACATTGCTGGCTCATGGTCAACTTGTCATCCACAAGCACTCCCAGGTCCTTCTCTGCAGAGCTGCTCTCCAGAAGGTCAGCCCCCAGCTTGTACTGGTGCATGGGGTTAGTCCTACCAAGGTGCAGGATCCTGCACTTGCCCTTGTTGAACCTCATGAGGTTCCTCTCCACCCAGCTCTCCAGCCTGTCCAGGTCTCTCTGAATGGCAGCACAGCCATTATTATGGGAGGCAGCAGAATAGCATTTCTTTTGGGATTATGTAAGACTTACTAGGGGACGTTTAGGTGAGGAACAAAAGGTAGGAAAAGGGAGAGATCTAGGTGATTTGGGGAGGAACAAGTGCGGGAAACTGGAAGGATAAAGGGAGAAAAGGATCCATGGTGTGTAAACAGGTGGCTGGTCTGCACGCTTGTGTGATCGATGTAGTCTGTCCTACCTTCTTATTAAATTCCTTTCTAGCTATTTTCCTGGGTAAGACACTCTCTTCTCTCTCTGTGCATGTGTGTGCTGTGCATGAGGGTCAGTGTCCGCAGCTGGAGCAGGGTTGCACCTTAGGGCTCACGCGCTTTGGTGCCAGCAAGGTGGGCAGCCAGAGCAGGGGCAGCTCCAGGGCCGAGTGTCCTAGCCCGCTGTCCGCATCCCACTCACAGACATCCTCTCAACCAGCCATGGGGAACAGCTGTAGCTACCGGCACCTTTTGTGTTTGTGTGAGTGCTGTGTGTGCCTGTCTGTGCTGATCCACATGGCTAGGTGTGTATATAYGTATATATATATGTTGCATGCATGTGTTGTGTGTGCCTTTGGGGAATACTGGGTCATCCGTGCTACTGGTTGGACCTGGGGGCACRGAGCAGCAGCATCTTTGCCTCCATCGGGTTACCTGATTTGGCCACCCTCTCTAACAATTAGCTTGCCAAAACTAAAGTTGGCAATAAAAATGAATTATTTTCAAAAAGGAAAACCTCTTAATCTGAAAACTGAAATGGAGGAATACGCATAACTGCCAAACCATGGTATGTACCTTTTCAAATCAGACCAGCAAAAAGAGAAGAGAAGAGAAGAGAAGAGAAGAGAAGAGAAGAGA
>NW_028186901.1:1418577-1436002 GCF_003343005.1 Rhea americana
AGGAAAGGAAAGGAAAGGAAAGGAAAGGAAAGGAAAGGAAAGGAAAGGAGTTAGTTTAAGTGGTTTGAATTACAGGTTGTAAGTTAATACACAGAAATATTTCTTAAAAATGAATTTTAAAAGAATTAGAAATGAAAGAACAGGTTTGAATTCAATTTTCTTTTTTTGGAGCATTGACTTAAAAAAAAAAAAAAAAGATTTTCCTTATCTGGGATAAGACCACTTTCTTATATCTTCACAGCTCTTACATATAAAGAAAWTTATTTCTGGCTTATTTTCAGATACAGCCATTGTCACATCCTGTACACTATGTTTTCCGTGTATAATGTCCATGTATGTGTTCAAGAAACCATATACAAGTCTGTGTCTGTGTCCACAGCTGGACATACAAACATATAGTATCCATATGCATATATGTGTTTGAGAGATGGAGAAAGACTGTGTAGGGATTCATATGTGTGTAGGGACTCTGAAAACAGTCCTATTTTGGCTTATGCACAGTATTACAGAAGTCTGTAAAGATTTGAATGCATTAGYGAAGCCTCTCCTCCAAAAATCTCTATTCTGTACAACTGAGCAAGAGAGCTTCTGTTCACGACTTTGAGAAATGTAGGACGTTTCTATTTCCTYCCAAAGAATATACCCTCCACTATCATCAGTGCAAATTAGGGGTGGAGAAATAATCCAATTTATCCAAAAATTAACATATCCAAAAATGAGAAAAGCTTCCTGAAGTGCATGRTTGTAAGAAAAGTTCTTAAGTCTCTGTCTCCATCTTAGCTAACCTGAGAAGGGGAATTGTTCTTGTCCAAACTTTTATTTTTCCAAATACTTTTTTCTTCAAAAGATTGGCAAAAGGCCCTGATTCATTCAAAGTCTGGAGATGGAGCTGCCATCACCATTTTCTTAAAGTRAGCAGAGAAACAAGGCTTTCAGCTTTGATCTAGGTTTTAGCTGGGCACAAAGCAGAGCCACAAATGATTTAAATAAAGAAATCTCAGTGTGAGGCAGCTTGAAAACAAAACAATATGTCAACAAACTTGTTTCTTTGCAGGATGAATGCTTTCTTTAAAGCAGGATAGAAGTTTTGTTTTCAGTTCTGTAGTTGCTTGTGGCTTTGGGGGCTTTTACAAACTCTACTTGGTTCCCTCTGAACCCTAGAACAGTCTCTTTCTTCCCATTCCTTCTTGGGCCAGCTATGTGCATCCTTCCTGTTATCTCCAGAGCCTCGTGTCTCTTTGGCTTCCTCCGAATGGGTTTCTGTCAATGCCAGACGGTCCTCTAGAAGCTTCCCCAGAGTAGGACTACAAGAAGTTGTATTTCCCTTCTATGTACAACCGTAACAGCTGAAATAAGGTAGACCGAAGCTTAGTTTCTTATTGTTATCTAGCCCTAGACTTTAAATGGAATCTGAGCCACAAGACACTGCAAACAGACAGTATGGGGATGTTTTTGTCACTCAGAAGGTTTTAGAGTTCTTCCTGAAAAGTCATCAAAGAACAAACAAACTAAAACGGTGGGGGAAAAAAAGTTTCCAGGAAGTGTAAACAATACTATAGGAAAATAAGCTAAAAAAAAACAAAGTGAAAAAAAATTAAAAAAAAATAAAAATGAAGCATAAATCTCTGTATTGTCAAAAGTACAACTTTTCAAAAATATGTTACCTTATATTTTTTAAACAGTTCTAGTGCTAAAATACCTGGTTCTCTTCTCATTTTGAATAGTAGACTGTAAGCCTACCTACAGTGAGGAYAGTATCATTTACAGATGCAAAAGCAATGTAAAATCAGTGTAATGCTGGGCTCAGTAGTGAAGACTGTAATGCAAGCATAGTCATGGATTTCTTTTTGTGCATCATGGCAAGTTCCCAGTTCAGCACCCAGCTGAGTCAGATGCTTAGCAACGCTGAGTGTGTGCACGTGTATGTGTGTGTGTGWGAGAGAGAGAGAAGGCATGAGCGGGTTACACCTGTACGTAACCTGATGTGACTATGGTGTATGACTTAGGTGCATGTGATCTGACATAACTATCAGTTTGGAGTCTTTGGGATCAGAGTGGCATGGAAGAGAAAAAGCAGAGAGGACAAAGGCATTGCTCTGGCGCTAACAAAACCTCTCGCTTTACAATGTGTCAAGACTGAATAACCCAACCTTGAACCTCCCTCCACCCTTCCAAAATCCTCTTGCAGGTAAGGACACTGCTCTAGAGTGGCATTCACCTGATGAAAATGCTTACACTTACGGAGAGTGACTGGCTGGGAGGAAGGTAATGAAATGTGGTATTTCRCGTAACAGTGCAGTGCAGAAATCATGCAGAGTGACTGTCAAGTGTCAACACTCGGTGAATAAGACCAACTTGAAATGGAAGACGAAGTCACTGAATTATTTTTGCACTGCACTGAACATCCAGGCAGAGACCAGCCTCATCATGGCCTCAGATCTCCAGTTACATTTCACTGTTACAGCTGTGTTGCCATCACTTGCCCTTAGTTTTTCAAAGCACTATATTTTAAAGGCTCAGACAACAAACCCCACAGTGGGGAAATGCTGACACACTATTAACCCATAACCAAGGATAGACTGTAAGCAATATTTTAAAGAACACTTTTTCTTCTTCTTTATATTCCAGTCTTTGCTGTTTCCCTTGTGAGATGCACATATATAGTTTGGCTAATATTTCTGTAGATTTTGAACTTAGATGATCTTTTTGGTCTCTACCTTAAAATTTCTAATTGACAAGTTCCATTTCTGCTCCTCATGCTTCCATTTCCCTGACTTTGAAAAGGGATGAATGACGTTAGAGTTCTTTGTAGAGCATTTGTTATCTAAAAAGGTGAAGGAATAGCTTGGGGTTCTCCTAGGTGTTACATATTCCATTATAAGAATAGATGGATAGTAATTATGAACTCAAGCTTTACATCACAAGATGTGTTTGCTATGAGTGTTTGGAGAAAAAGAAGAACATGCAAAAATCCCTGAAGTGGCTACTTGTGCAGGCTTGGCCCTGTTTTTTAACTGTCTGGTATTTTCTTCTATGCTTCTTCTGGTTTGATCTCCCTATCTCCTGCACCTGAGAATACCCTCTGTACTTTCCAAGAGTGAAAATCTTCCTTTTTTCCACACTTGCAGCTTGCTGCTTTCTGTGTTTTTATTTTTATTTTTATTTTTTTAATACTTACAGCCACACCTACCTCACTTCAGCTTCTCTTACCATTTTCCTATAAAATTGTGCTGTTCTTCTGCTACTGCTTGGAAAGTGCCTGCTTTCTATCAGTCCTGCTATCATGCTGTGGCCCTTCCACACCTGTTACTCTCTCTAGGCCCTTGCTTTCTGCCTCCAGGACTACTGTTGCAATATCTGTTTCTATTGATGGTCTCTCTTCTACTGCTGCTGTTTTCTCTTCTGCTTCAGAATCGAGTAGCGAATCTCACCTGAGCTCCGAGGGTTTCTCCTGCACTCCTGGGGATGCTGTTTAGYCACTGACATTTTCTCTTCTAGGAGGTGTCACTGTGATTATTTGTAGGCAGCATTTCTTCAGCATGAGAAAACATGCCCTACCAAGCAACATTTGCTTTTGACTTGTGACTTCTCTGCCTAGCATGTGCCATTTGCACTTTCATCAAGCTAAGAGAACTCACAGTWTTCCTGTTGCATCCCTTTTACCTTTAGGTGATTACAGGTGGTTAAAAGCTTTCCTCATTGAAGAAGGAATTCAGATAAACCTTGTTTTGAAAGAGCTCAAAGCAAATACTCTACCATCTCAGATCTTTGACACTGGGTGGGGTGGGAACCATTCCTGTTGAACTGGAGCATTATTATGATTTATCCTGAAAGGAGGTCCAATATTCTCAAGTAAAATATTCTTCAAAGTCAAAGGCAGGTTTACTTGGTGAAAACTGAAATGCCTCCTAGAGAATTTAGATCTTTATAGATAACAAATCTAAAATCTGATTATAAGAGAAATCATGAACTGTTTACTAGTGGGGGGTTCTATAACATGACTGGGAATTGACCTTGTGACCCAAGAATATCCTCTCTAGTCTTGTGTGAAATCCAGAAAATTAATTCACGGCCTGTATTTTACTTACAGCTCATAACTGTTACATTAATCTAGCTTACTCCTTCTCAGCCTATGGTCCTTGAAGTTCGCATATCAGGACATGATATGGGAAATGGTTGTAAGAATTAATCATAAGTTCTCACTTCTTTGGTCTATTCAGAAGGTCAAATCTTCAAGTCAGATGTTATCTTTGTTTTATATGTATGACAACTTGCTTGAAGGATATGGAACTTTCTACAAAGTTATGTCAGATTCATCTACCTTGCTTAATACGTTTGAAAGATCTTTGATTAGCTGGGAATGACTTGGTCAGTCTATAAAGCACTGCATAGAGCTAATTAGCTTGGGTGAAGCTCTGGATGGATATAGGTAGACAGTTTCTATTTTGGCATTTGCTTATTCTGAGCTAATCTCTTCAGAACATCAGGGACACTGCTGAAATACCAACAGCAGAGTAATAGATGGTGATTGATAGTTTTCACTTTGCTTGCACACTGCATCCAACTCCCCTCATTCAATGCCTATTTAGATAAGTTGMTTTCTACATCTTAAGAATTCAACAGCAAACTTGAGCTCACACCATTGCCAAGCTTGCTACTTAAAATGCTTTTGTTCTGAATTGGCAGAGGTTCTCTTCTACCTCCTATTGCTTTTTCACAATCCCAGAGAAGAGTCCAAATGTGTCAGCCTTGTTTTATTTGAAAAGTAAATTCAGGTTGCCTAAGAATTTTCAGAAAAGTCCAATTTAAAGGGATGAGAAAAGCTATGGTAAACTTGCACTGGCACCATGTAGGGAACAGTATAGACACATAGACTGTCACACTAAAGTTATTCACAATCTAAAGGAAATGGTAGAAGAAGAATAGGTAACAAGTTCTGATTCTTCAAATTAAGATATCCAAGAGATTAGCCATATCCCAGGTTAGCAGAATTATATATGTTTATGTAGACCAAATAAGCCCGGGGTACAGCAGAGGAGGAAAAAGCCCACAACACCAATCATGGGCAAATTTGTAATTGTTCYGACACTAGTAACGATTACCGCCATGCAGCCTTTAAAGGCTGCATTCCTTAACAGGGAATAGCATGCTAGCACTGCTAAGGTAAGTCCTTCTGACATGTGCTCTTGCAGAAATGTTTGAATAAACAAACAGTGTAATGGCTGGAACTGCTTTATTCAGTCTTAATCTGAATCTCAGAAGCACAGATGCACATATCATCTTGACAGGCCTGAGCAAATACACAAAAGGTTCCTCTCTGTTTTTGTTCTTGTAGCTAGCATTACAGTTACATGCATCTATGCTAGCCCAGTCACACATGAAGAACACATGAAAAAAAAAATCTTATTCCTTTCTAATTGTTGCTTTTCTATGCCCACYCATACAACTGTAAAAGCATGTACATCTGACCATTAACAAGAAAATGAGGGAAATCTCCTTCTCCTAACTTGCCATTGACATAAGGCAAATATAGTCAAGCTATGAAGTATTGAGAAAGGCAATTAGCAGAATAAGAAACATCAGCAGATAAACAGCACCCTCTGTAGAAAGCCTTCCTTAAATCAACATAGCGCAGCAGTGGCTTCAGTAACCTTTCTCTTATGCACTGGAGCCTGGATAAATGGAAGAGTTACCAGCTTTCCTTACAGATCAGTTCATTTTACTTCCTCTTTCCTTCTTTTTTTCTCTGAGGAAACAGGCAGATCTTCGCTGGAAACATTTTTAGAAGAATGTATAGGCCTGATACAACCTGGTCTTCGATTTAGCAGAGGTCTCTGGCTTGTATCTACGCTCTGTGAAGAGCAGTAATGAAGCAGGGAAGCTCACACTGCAACATATTGTTTGAAAGCAGGTTTTCCATAACTGATTGGTGTTTTGCTACTACCAAACACAGGAAGCAAATCTGCTTTGTTTTTTGCTAGGGAGCTGCTTTGCACTTAAAATGCTACCTGAATTAACCTCCCCACACACATACACATCCACCCACCCATGCTTTCATGGCAGCTTTGCTCCAGGGTTTCTCCTTTAAATGCTTACTTGCAGCAGAGCTTCCAAGCGACCTGTGAACCATACAGAAAGTCTCTGAAACCCTGGGGCAAAAGGGTTAACTATAGATGACAAAGCGCAACTGTCACTGCTATAACTAACCCTTCATGCCATTTTTTCTAATAGGCTTTTGCTCTTTCAAATTGCTCCATTCTCAACCTGAAAGAAACAGCTGCTGATCCTGGGGCAAGAGCAAGTCAAAAATAAATGACAACTTGATTTAGTTGGGATGGCCTGTCACAAACAGACTGGTGATTTGTTGCCTTCTGCAGTTGTTTAGTGTACTGTAGCCCAGCCAGGTACAGTCATTTGTGTGGGATTGGGCTGGCAGCTTTTATTTCCATTCTTAGGAGGCTCTTCAGAAAGGTTTCTGAGTCTGGGATCTGTACTTACAGGACCCACTGCAGTGGTGCAAGTATTGGCCTTTCTACCTGCTGGTACCTGAGTGCCATAAGCTTTAAGAGACATGAAAACTACTGTGTTATTTTTGCCATCTCTGTTGCTTGAGCACAACAAAGTGTTCTCACATGTCCTCCTCCTTCATGGGGAGGGCTAGGACCAGGTAGTAAAAGGCTTTGTTCATGTCCTCTGCAAGCATCCTTCACACCTTTATCTGCTGCTCTTCCATCCAAGCAATCCTACATTATCCAGTCTGCWCTTGTAGATCAGTTCACAGAAATACAGAAATGACTGCACTGGGTTGAACCACCTTGATCAGTATGCTAACTCTAACAGTGCCCAAGAGCAGATGCCTAGGGAAGACTACAACAAGAGGACAAGTACATTTAATACTCTGCTGAGTACTCTCCTAGCCTGTAGCAAACTTCCTCCTAAGTCTCCCAGCCTCCAATATTTTGAAAATATTCCTCAACCATAGATATAGTTTTTTTAATTAATAGTTCTGGAATAATACTTTCTATAATTGGCCTAATGAGTTTTAGAAAATATRTCTTCTGGTATCTGTCCCTCTTTCAGTGAGAAGTACCACAACTTTGTTACATGTTACTGAAAGGCCACTTCCTACTAAGTTGTCCATACCTTGCCACCTATCTCTCTGTCATCGCTTTACCCTAATTTAGTGTTTGCTTTTCCTTTCTTTAATAAATTCCTGGATGGAAAATGAAAATTATAATTCCTATAAATGGCTAAGCCCACAAGTTTCACATTTAAAATACTAACCTTGTATACAATCATTTGCCAACTCAAAATTTACTATCTAGCTCTCCCATTCTACTATTTGCCTTGATGGTCTATGCTTGTACTTATCTYCACATTTTTAACAGAGGTCCAAACACAAGATCTGAATAGTTTTCCGTTTTAATAGAATCAAGAAGAGTTTGAGTTTCCAGTTCCATGAGCATTATCCACATTATCAAAGKAGACAAAGGATATTTAGTATTTTGATTAACCTTCTTAAATTCAATTAATTTTTAAGGTGAGGGTTGATTTTGATATGAATCTCTGATTTTTTTCCATATTTCTATCTAAGTGAAARACACCTAAGTGAAAGTGTAATATGCTCCTTTAAAGTCCAGTCAGTCACTCTTACAAAAAGCCTAAGTTCTCATGGATACCTTTCAAGATTTATTCATCCCCTATGGAAACCAGGCTTCTAAATTAGATGCCTTAGTTAACTGTCTAAAGTTAAGTGGCATGAAACCAGGCTCGCATCATTGTCTATATTGGAATACTACCATATTTGATTCCTTTACTTTGTTATTCAGTACAAAAATGTCCSAAAGCCCACGCTTCCTGTTTTGCCTATTTTTGGTAAGCATTTACATGTAAATGGGAGAAGAGCGATAGGTCAGCATGATTAGACATGATGGCTTATSATATATCTATATGGCAGGTAATTTTCTTATATGGTAATGTCTTTGCATCAGGGACAGTCTTTGACTCCATGTTTGTGCAACCCCTGGCACAGTGCAGCCTTACCTCTTGAGTATAGTTTCTAGTCATTACCATRCTACAAATAATAATTTGTAGTAGTAATAAACAATATTTTTAAAGGCAGGAGACAAACATAACCAATAGCAGAACTGTGCRATACCAAAATGGCATTAGGAACCACTCATCTGAAAAATAAATCTGTTTGAAGAGATCATATTATGATGCTCTGACTTTACCGATTAGAAATTTTATAGGCCAGAAACATAATTTTGTTCAAGCCACCAATAATAATTAGTGATATAGAAGTCTAATTATTTGTTGCTCTTTCCTTCAGAAATTCCATTTCAATCATTCAGAAAGTCTTTGTTTATTTATTGCTAACTAGCGTAAAAACCCCAATTTATACCATGAAATTAAAAAGTGGTATTGGTAGGAGCTGCCTTCATGCTGCAACTCATATCAAGGAGGGGAAAATAAAGAAGGAACATAGTGCTGCTGTTTGTTAATTAATAATAAGGCAGYCAAGCATTGCAGAACACTAAACCTACTCTACTATAGCTGAGATGTAAGTCTCTTTTTTTTATTATTATTATTATCTATATTTCAGTCATTTTTAAAAGCTCCCAACCAGTTTCAGGGTGCCATTGTACAGCTACAGAATGGAAGCATGTCCTTGAAGAATGCAATCTAAATATTGTCAAACAGAAAGAACGGAGCCAGTGAAGGAGCTTGTCCGTTAACACACAGAAATAAAAGTAAGGAAATGAATCTAAGTCTCCTTTCTTTTAGTCTAAGATGCAGATCAGTGGATCATATGCCCTTTGCGTATTTAACATTTTAATTCAATTATTTGACTCATATAATCCCTCTACTTTTCAAATTCTCCAATAGTAAAGTGGGAGTAAAATTTCAGGCAGCATATGGCCTGTTTGGTTTTAGTCATAGTAATGAAGAATAAAGTGATTGTTTTTTAATATAGGAAAATTCAGAAGAGGGAAATTTCTCAGGACTGAGAAATAGGTAAGGGAATTTCTGTAGGCTGAGATCAGAAAACCTGCTTAAATACAAATCATCTTTTGCCTTCTGCTCAATAAGATAACCTTTTATTAGTAATGGTTATGCACACGCTTTAAGATAGTTTATGATAGCTATCTATGATTAAGATAGCTTAGAACTAGTAAAAATGATATCCTTTTTATTCATGATAAGAATATTTTTTAATATTCTAGTTTGAAATGGTGTTCCATTGACACTGAACTGCTGCTTACAATATGGTTGCCATACGTAGATGTCTCAAAAATGTTCTTTGAAATGTGCTTCTTAATTGTACATAAGCTAGGTAAGACTTTTCTCTGTAATAGATTGGCTACCTCTTAGTAAATTTCAAGKTAAGTTTTGAATCTGTTCATCGCWTTTCATTGTAATTTATTACCCATATAATCAATCACTTCACAAAAGCCTTGCTACTGCTGCATATGAATTCTTCATGTCTTAGTTGTATCACATTATTCTTTAATCAACTCACAGAATTTTGTTTAAGATAAGGGATTTTTTTTTGTTTGTTTTGTTTTGTTTTTTTTTTATCTATTCTTGTGAAAATCTTATTTCTCTGTGGCAGGTTCCTTAAATTTTCAGATTATATTTTGATTTGATTTGACCTTTTGCCGACTTCTGAAAATTTTCAAGGCAATGAAATGCTCTGATTTATTTTATTTTATTTTGTCTTTGAATTCATGATCAGAAACAGAAAATTGAAACAGTCATTATTCCTATACCTTTCCAAATCAAAATTTCTGCTACATATCACTTTCTCTAAATTAAGAGCCACAAGTTCTGTGCAGATCAGTCGTTGCTGAAAAGGTTCTTTTCATTTGTTCATACATTTGTAGCTGTTTATATTTTACTTTCCCTTTAAATTTTTTTTATACCTATATCTCATTTGCTTTAAAATTAATATTTCCTAAACAAAACAAAACCAAAAAAGATATGGTTTGGACTGGATTCCTCTCATACAACTTTAGATAACCAGATTAGAACAGTTCTTGTTTCCTGCTCTGGTCAAAATGGAGCAAAATAGCCACCTGCTTTARGTCCCTCAGACCTCAGGGGTGTTCAGTGATTTTAAAAAGCTCCTTTTTCCTCTCACATTGACTACAAAGAGAGCCTAAACCAGTGAAGCTTCCAGCACGGCATCTCTGTTAAATATCTGAAAATGAGCAGCATAATTCTTGGTCAATTGTATGATTGGCTTAAACTTTCTGTTTTCAAAATCTGAATACATCTCAAGCCAAGACATATCCCAGACCAGCACTATGCTGCCTAAATTATTCCTGAGGCTGGTTATAAGTTCTTCAGTTACTTGAGATTTATCAATTTGATTTGGTCTGGGATAGCACTTTGTCTTAGGCTTCATCATTATTTTTGGATACTAGACATGCTAACTTAGCCTCCGGTTATTAGATACTGTTCCTATCCTCACGAGGTGTGCATTTCACATTGCACCTGCAGATCCAGGTATCATTTTCTGGTGATGAGCCCACCTTGGGCATCCTTTTAACTTTCTGTGGACTATGGAAAACTTATTAATTATTTGGCAACTACGAATAAAAGTTAAAGTCAAAAGTATAGGTGCTGAATATCCCACTGCAAAGGATCATTTGAATAGAACAGACAAGCAATTTGGTAGATGCATAATCAAAGTTGTGGTTTATAAACCTCATGTTCAATTCATGACTGTCATAATTTCTGAYATAATATGGAAGCAGCTAATTTTTTTGTACCCTCATCACACTTTGTCCTTTTTTCTCCACTTACCCTTCTAGAAGTAAATGTCCACTGACAGTTACAGCAACATCAAAATCTTAAATTCCCAGCTAAAAAAGAAAGCATTACATTTCCTTTGCTTGCTCAAAGTGCTCAAAGTGCTTGCCTTTTTTCACTCAAATATGGATGTACTGACCATGGATACATTTAATCTGGCTATTAAAAAACTCCAACAAGAAAAAATGATTTGGGAACAGCATTTTAATAGGAAAAATAGGATTGGAAAAATGGGCTAATATTAGAATGGGACCTGATAAATGTATGGATTGGATTACAAGACATAATTGCATATGGTATCAGAGGAGAGGATTTGTCAGTTCTGATATCCTCTACTCCTTCTTTACACTGAGTTATCCTGTTATTCACTCAATGCCTTGAATAAAGCTCTTTTTTATCAGAGATCATAAGCAAGACRTCCAAGGATGTCTATCTGTTCAGACCATCTCTATATATCTTGATTTCTGCCTGTATATCTTGATTTCAGCATGCCTGCTTTCCACTGTTTATAGCCACCTGTAGTCATCTACATTTTTGCAAAGAACACTTTATGGCAGGTATTAACTACTGAAATTCAGTATGTTACTATTTTACTATCACACTTTTTAGGCAGAACTCAGGGGTGGATCAGGTCCAAAGACAGTGCAGATGATTATTTAAGCATACTGGYAACTAATAACTAGTACAGCTATGGATAGAAGTTAAATATGGATCATTTTTGGTAAGGTCATTTCAGCTCACTTCATAAGCAAGCTTTACTTAGTAAACATAGTATCTGGGAATGGAAGAGATTAATGATAGTAAAACTCGGTGCTTGATGGAAAATATTTCTCTTACAAAAATACCAAAATCTTGAGGTAAGTGGTATGCAAATAGTGGAATATGACCAATGCTAGATATGGCAACATCTTCATCAACAAAACGTAGAACCAATGTATAATAAAAACARCACTATGTGTATCAGCCTGTTGTATACTCAGACAGCTTAAATAACGTAAGTAAGMTGAAAGAATGAAAGTCATTGAGAACGACTTTTGAGGGATTTTAAGTAAAGTTACTTGAATGTTACCTGATGAGTTAAGTTAGAAAATAATGAAAAATACTATATTTTTCTTTCTTTCTCCAAGCACCTCTAGAAATACAGGTAGGCAAATTGCAGTCAGCTGGCTCCTGAGCCACGAAGTTGGTTATTTTCTCATTCTGCCTCTATTATCTTACTTATATCTTTATGGAAATGGAAGACTGACTCTGCTAACTCTGGGCATTTCGCGGTCAGTCTGACTTTCAATTTCTTGGACTTCCTAAAGCGCTGTTGTCAACTCAGAGGCTGAGTCAGACAGGCTGCGTACAGGTGGTGGGTCTACAGGAGAGAGTAGCTCCCTCTCTCCGTTCCCCTCCCACCCTTCAGTCTATGCTGAATCCTTGGAACTGCAGCAGAGCTCAAAGATCAGTTAGTCAGTCAATCTTAAGAGCAATTCGTTCTTGGATTTGTGGATGCTCTGCAAAAGGATGCTTAGAAAAATCTAGGATAGGGTAGTTATTAAAGGAGATTAAATGATATTATCTAGTGCCTCAGCAAGTTATAATTACAAAAGAAAAAAAAAAGAGAGAGAAAGAGAGAGAGAGAGGGAGAAACAGGAGACTGATTTTTTCCAGTCAGTGGAATTTCAAGGATGAGAAGCCTGGYTTGTGCTTTGTTATTGGCTTCAATATTAATTATACAGTATTTTTTCCACTTAACAAAAAGTATCAGCTCCTTCAGTCCAAATTCCCTAGTTAATTACTTTAAGGTAATAATGCATACCTAAGGCACAGACTCAATGTTTTTGCTAATTAGAGGTGTGCCAGCCTAGGATGCTTGTGGAAAATGTATCCTCCTCTGAAAACTGAGTGCTTCATGACACACAGGTAGCCCAGGTTTGAATCTTGTCTTCCTCAATGGAAAAGGTAATTAAGACATTTGTTTTGATCATGAAAAGTGCTCTTCARGAGAATATTTCTGTCTCTTCATCTCCAGGCATACTGGGTGAAATTTTATGATGTTACACAGGTTGGATTACATAATCTGAGAGTCACATTTGGCCTTAAAAATCTGTTTGTGAGTCTGTCTTTTGCACTTCACTCTCACTGCAGCATCTGCTTGCCCTCAAACTGAGGTATTTAAAGCTAGAAGGCATTCTCATWAACTCAGCACCTTTTGAACAAGCTTCCTAAAGATATTGTAATAAATTTGATATCTTTCACCCTCCTTAGGCATTGAGTACAAATATAAATAAATAGTTTGGGGGAGGGGAGAGGACGGCTTTCATCTTTATTTTAAATGCTTGCTTATTTTCACTGGCTTTGCTTTCACCAAGAAGCTGAAAGCCAAGACCTTGCCTCCATGGTCAGCTGGAGTCAGAGGTGTTGTGTTCTTCTAGAAAAGATACTTTTTCCATACTGCAGAGCGAAAACCTATCTTGAAGGAGGAACAACCCTTGATACGCTATCCTGGTTCATTCCAAAAAGCTGATGGTCCACTTTGGAGACTTCAATATTTCCAGACTGTAGAGTCATCTAAAGGTTTTAAGATGAGGATGTTCCCACAGATATTAACATTCTCAGCATTGCAATACAMCCTCATTTTTCATAAGCAAAGCCTAGCAATGGCATGTAGCTGATTAACACTTGTTGATCATGCAGAAACCCTGTAGCCATAACTAATTCCTCCTCTTGTATTCAGGCCACATTCAAGATTCAATTAAAATCTTCTCAACATGTGCTGTGTCTTTTACTTATCAACACTAATGACTGGGTCCTGAAACCTCCATTATACTGTGTGGTGCTTTTTGCTTCCCGGAGCTGTGCTACACAGAACCCGACACGGCCAG
This sequence comes from Rhea americana, assembly GCF_003343005.1. Taxonomy (NCBI): domain Eukaryota; kingdom Metazoa; phylum Chordata; class Aves; order Rheiformes; family Rheidae; genus Rhea; species Rhea americana. The sequence goes on from NW_028186901.1 coordinate 1,432,266, forward strand.
AGCTTGTAAAGACCCTTTACTTCCTCAGATTCCAGACCTGCAAGGTCACTTCATCAAACTAAAGCTCATTAAAAAGAAGGAAGAAAGGTGATCTACCATTCTGACCTCAAATATTGTAGCTGAAAAAGCCCTTTGCCATTTATATTTCAACTTTCAATGCGTATATGACTCAGTACTGGAAGGATTTGTAGCTGACACTCAATAGAAGCTGCTCTCGAATTTTGACAAATCCCATCTTGAGCCGAGAAGAGAAACAGATATTGATCCTAAGTGTACCTAATTCATCTCTGCACTTGTAATCCCAAAAGAAAATGGCTTCTATGACCAGAGGGCGTTCAATATTTTTTCCATCTTGTAAAATAAACAGCAGTTATTTTGGTGTGTCTTCATGCGTCAGGAGCAACACTGTAAGTAAACAAAGCACTGATTTTTTTCCTYTCTTCTTTCCTAAGCAGGGTTATAGGAACTGCTGGGCCTTTTGATTGGCCTAATTAAATTGTATCAAATAATTTAGATTGATGAAAGTCTGGAGGCCACAGTTCCACAGTTCAGATCTGTGGCTCTGAAAGGAAGTTTCATTCCTTTACCAGGGAGCGGTATTTCAGCAGGGATCATGTAATAAATTGCAAGGAAATTCATTTCACTCCAATGATCTAGCCTCAGTAGCAGTGTGGTAGCACGAGCATTCGGGGTTGCTGAGAGTGATGATACATGGGGAGATAAGAGGCTGAGTTCTGCTGCCAATTATATCCATGTAAATTTGGACTAATTCTATTGATTTTACTGGTGGTGTTTAAGCTACAGTCTGAGATCAGGATCTAGCCCAGGATTTTACTTACTTTTTCTTCTTTCAGCATGTCATATCAGAGCAAGTGACTGGAAAACACCAAATTCTTAGAAGTTCTGTCCTGAGAGTCACTCATGACAGGAGCTGGACAGGAAGTAACATCTTAGCTCAATATTTTCAGTTTCTAAAACGGACTCAACTAAAAGCACGTAACAGTGYAGAACATTGCATTAAGTCCCCCTATGATGCTGTAGAACCAGTCTTTTGGGGGAAACAAGCGGACCAGGCATTTGAACATGAGTCTCCCAATGTTATTTGGATATTGTCCTTTATGGAGCAGCTGAGACTTTTTCTAGAGATGTGTAAGATTCACTAGACAAGCTAGATTCCCGTGAAAAGTTTTCATTTCGATGCATCAGTCTCTTCTGACAGCAGTGACAACAAATGCTGAAAAATTTCCTATCAGCTCCAATAATCACACAAGGGAGCATCTGGCTGTAAAGACTGGTGAGAAGGGCAGAGTATTTTATAGATAGGTGAGAGGCATTAAACGCAATGCAGTAGGTTTTTGGCACTTTCAAGAAAAAGACAGTTATGAGAAGGAGAAAATGAGAAAATTTATTCTACATTTTCTAGATTTTTAAGGACACTGTTATCTTAGAAACAGGGGTAACACAATTTGTGCACTTACTCGTTGCGTGTTGGTGAAGGGCTGTTGAAGATAGATGGCACTCACATAAGCAGCCACATTTTCTCTTGAACTAAACCTGGTTTCACCCAGTCCCTTTGTTTTTTTCCAGAATTTCTTGAGTCAGCTTTAAGCACTGCTAGGAGATTCAGCGGGAAATAAAAAGTGTCTAGAACTTTTTCCTGGGCTAAAATCTCAACCTTCTGGTAAAACTACAAAGCCGGAACTCTGGAACTCTCTTCAAAGCAGGTGTTACTAGTATGCACATCCAGCAAGACCTTTCAAAATGGTTGGTTATACTGAAATCAGTGGAGATATTTGCCTGCGAAATGGAGGGGTCCCTCAGTAGAATCAGGGTTCATCCAAGCCATTCCCTAGGATGGTGCCTGTTAGCAGTCAAGCAGACAGAGGCAGGTAGGAGGCAAGATCTGGCACTCCAGTAGCTCTTCCAGAGACTGTTCTGCCTGTCTGACAGAGACATGGTCCATGGGACCCAACAGGACTGATGGATGTGTGAAGTACTATCATATTTAGAGTGAATGTGGTTGTTCAATTCTATTCCCCACAACAAATTTGTGGAACAAATTTCAGCTGATAGGAAAAGAAGAGGAGAACCTGGATGCCTACAAAGAGACAACTGCATATTCTCCGTCAAGCAGCTGTCCATAGCTCCTTTCAGAAAAATGAAATAGCTTCTGAATTTTCAGATAACAAGTGCACAAATATAAATAAAAACTAAATGATGTTAGAACAGGAAGTCTACCCTGCGTACTCAGCAATATCTTGATTTAAAACAGAAGGACTGAATTACATGTCTAGTGGTCAGAGAGATGCAAATAAGGAATTTATCATCAATATTATCATTTCTGTTTGGTTATAGCTTGTTGGCAATCCCCAAAAACTGAGAGTGAGGGAGAAAAGCTTTGGGTTTCTTCAAAACTAATAACATAAAAAATGTGCTGCAAATTGTACATTTTGGGGGCAAAAAGAAAAGATAYAMATTAAATGCAACACTGGATTTCCTTTAAAAAACATATGTAACATTTTTCATTCTTCTAAGTTCTTTCTTCTGTTCAGAATTTTTTTATGCAGTCAGCCTGATGAACCYGGCAAATTCTTACAAATTTTAAAATGTGAATTACATTTGCCCTAAAAAGCTTTGCCCTTTTCCACGACCGAGGGCATCTTCTTCTGCTTTTGGTGTTAGCTATATTTGTGTTAGTCAGCTTAGAGTATCTGTATTAAATATTAGAATAGAACAGAAAATAATCTTACCGGAATGGTTATCGTAGCGGCATATATTCTGCATATGTATTACCATATTGTTATATATTTACTCTCATTACTTTTGCTTCTTTAGGGAGAGAAGGAGATGGATTATGATATGCTTCAGACAGGATCAGAAAATTCTGGTGACATGATAGATTCCAAAACTTTTACTATATTGCATCTCGCTTAGGGCAAGATTGTTGCTGATGATACACAAGTAAGCAAAAAATAGGACTTGATTTTCTGAAATTTATGTGAGTTCTCATGAATAGCTGTCAAAAATATCCAGTTACTTCCTCAGCCAGGATTATCACATGGCTCTGCTGAAGTTAGTAAAGCTCTGCTGCAGAACAGCTTATAAATGATCTGGAATTAATAGTGGACAATAAACAAGGGAAACTGCTCAACCATATTTGCAGACTCATGTTGCAGGGGTAGAAGAATCCAGAAATAGGTGGGATCATAAAAGAGACTGTTGAAAAATAGACATAACAAGAACAGTATGTAATAGTCAGGTAATKCAGGTATTCTGATCACCAGGTGAAGTGATGTGCAATCTGTGGCATATAGTAATGAACCATAACGCTAACATTTATTTACTTTCTTTTCTTTGACTGATTTGCTATTAAAATAAATAATTAAATAAAGCCATCTGGCAAGCTTGTAGCGTATTGGACATAAACATTAATGGCAGTGCTTTTGCACTTACATATCACTTTTAATCTAAGGTTCTTAAAATGCTGTACATTAATTAAGCCTTACAACTGTTTCTTGAGGTCCATAAGAAAAGGCAGATAAAATTGCCAACACTCCCTGAATGTTTTGAGGTTGAATCGGTGACTCTGAAATGCTCATGTAGTTTAAAAACAGAGTTGATACAGATTCAATTTATTCAAATGTTTGCATCAAAATTTTAGTAAGTAAATGAATTTCTTCTCTCCCCCCTCCCCCTTTTTATGTGTCTGTTTCTGGATTTACTGTCCCTTGATTTCT
>NW_028186901.1:1436041-1492374 GCF_003343005.1 Rhea americana
AAAGCTGCCTCAGGTCCTGTAGAATTCTTCATTTGAATTTCAGCAAATTGGTTTTCATTCATTTTTTTCATGGTCCGTGGATGAGCAAAAAAAGGAAAAAAATATTGCTCTAACAATGAGGGACCTGTTGTCTAAACAAACATCCTGAAGCACACACTACAAAGGCCTGGATTCRCTACACTGTTCCTTAAGTACCTGTTTGAGTATAATTGTACAAAATACTTTGTAATAGTAAAGGAGGAAGATTAATTTCTCCAGAGGTTAACCCAGCTAGACTTAAAATCCCAAGAKGGCAAACTGGCTCTTCTGTTGCCAGTAGAAATTTTTACTGATTGTGGAGGAGTCTGTACTTGAGTGAGTACTCACATTCAAAACAGGCATGGATCATCTCGGCTCTTCCTCCCGAGTAAAGAGACAGTTAAATTGAATGCCAGCAGTTTATTTTATCAGTCTTCCTTTCTTTATCTTTCTTTCTTCTATGAGGTTTCAAAAAATTGCTGACCTTTCTGTTTTCTGAGTACATTGATCACTGGATAGTATTTTTACTTAAATATAGTATTTTCTGAAATACTTTAGTCCTTGACTAAAGTTCTCTCTTACTGTTATTGAACATGTTTTTGTCGACTCTATACTTGACTTTCTTTCATGTGTCTGTAGGGACACACCATACTCAGATACTATATGTAAATAAAAATGACACACCTTCTCCTGTATAAACATACACTAATAGAGATTATATTATTCATTGCTATTTCTTCCAGATGAATAGAGTACTATCAAGAGTATTCTTCCCTGTAGTAGGAACAATAATATATTGTCGATAGAAAGATAATTTAATAAGAGGAAAAATCCGTTCAATGACAGGAACAATAGATTTCATAGGAAACTATGTGACAGAAAAGAGGCATTGCATTGTTTGGAACACCTGTGGTTAATTATCATAGCTGAATACATTTAAATCAGTTTCCAACCTCATATATCTTCATAGACTGTTTGGCGATATTAAGCGATAAAGGCTTAATAATCAAAAGTACTGAGTTAGCAAATGTTTTCTAATTTTAATAACTTCTTGTTGTAATTACCAAGTCTTGGAGTGAAATGATTTAATTAGAAAGTAATCAAGAAGTGTCGACTGTTAATTGAAGGAATTATAAAAGATCTACATTTTTAATATATTTCTGGCGTAATAAAATTAAAGTCTATGATAATTATTTTTTAAAACATGCCGATAAGAAAAGTTTGATACCAGAATGAGATATTGTGTATAATAATTCCCATAGCTGCATTTGCCTTTGGCAGGTATAACCCAAATTAAGGATACTTTGGACATATCCATTATATGTCCTTTCACATCTCAGCGTACTTAAAGAATGTCCATTCATGCTCACAGCCCCTATGAGAATCACAATAATTACCATTATACCTATTTTCTCAACCAATAAAGGGAGGTTAAATGCATCAAGATAAATCATGGCTATTTATAGGTTAGATTTAATTTTTTTATCTAATCTTCTTTTGATAGAAAACTGGTTTTGTAATTACAGTTTTAAAAATAAATTGAGATGATTTTCTTTTCATAAATGTTTTAACTTCACAGAAGGAAAAAGGTACATCTCAAATCAAAACAAAAAGCAAAAAAGTTTTAAAAATGTTCAACTCTAACTAAAATTATTTGCATTTAGAACAAGTCATCAGAGTACCTATCAGGATTTATAGTGCATATGCCTCATCCTTTCATTTTCTTTTGCCAACAGAGTTCTGAAAATGGACTGTATTTCCCACAGTGCTCCATAGCTGCAGATTCCCATGCTGAACTGTGTTTAGTAATTCAAGTGTTAGAAATGCTGGATGTATCATAAGGATAATTTTTTTTTCTCTGCTTACTGCTATTTGTGTTAATCATTCCAAGACACTGATCAGACAATTTTAAACTTCCACGGTGAACTGTTGTTCCCTCTTGGCTCTCTGTTAAAGTTAATTTGTCAATGCACAAGAAGCTCAGATTAAAGTTCTTCTAACACAGGTTTGTCAGAATGATATGGCCTATGTAGGTTTGTAAAATGGTACATRCTCTTAAGTCCACACTTGAGTGAAAACCTTGTACTTTAGTAAATAAATACTATTAAAAAAATGTTTTCCATGAAAGGGAAAAATTACCTGTTCATGGGAGAAATGATAAAACCAAAACCATTTCAGCTGCACACAGAAATGTTTCCCAACCTGCAATGGAAATAAACGGAAAAAAATGTATTTTTAAAATGAGAAATGAAAAGAACTCATCTTTCACAAAAAAAATAGTTTTACACTTTTTAATTATTTCTCCTGAAAAGCACGTCTAGTTAATGACAAAACCAACATCATTTATTCCTGTGGTTGCTGCTTTTAATCCTGAAGGACTTTCCAGACYGTCAACAAATGATGTCATATGACAYGCATGGTGAGCAGCCACTTGTAGGATGGAAAGCGACACCTGTATAGCTGAACAAAATTCAAATGATCTACTAACAAGACTGCAAAATCTTGAAGTGGTGATTGACAAACTGTCAGGTACCTCAGACTAGGTTCATAAATGCATGTACATTTTCATTCCTAATATACACATGCTGTTAATACAATTGTAGGTGCAAACGAGACACTCACATGCCAAGTGTGCTAAGAGCTGGGAATACCTGATTCACATGCATATTTTGCTCATGCCAATGCAATTGTTTTTATGGATCCAYATCTATCTTTGGTTTGCTAAACCTTTAAGCATTTAACCTGCCTCTCTAGAAATGTTCGGATCAAACTAAATGCAGATGATCTCCTTACAAAGAATAGCTGTTTTGCTTCCATTCCTCTTTAACCAGCAGTGATGACCTTGACACAAGGCGTCTGTTTGGAATTAATAACTAGCTGGTGACAATACTTTCTAACTGTTCATGAGAGGCCATCGGCTCTTCCCAGCTCTTCATTAATCCCCAGGAACTGTTTTTGGCTTTAATCATTACTACCTAAACAAACACATCTTGAAAACTTAGAAGGTTACTTTTCATTTACCTACCATCAAAATTCAGAGACACACTGTCAGCAAAGAAGATAYGAGCCAGTGTCTTTGCTGTAGAAGAAAAAACAGCTCACTCTATGGCATGTTTCATAYGAAGAAGAAAAAGCATAATTATATGTTACCCCTTATGGTTACCTTGCAACAGGGAAGTTTCTGGATGATTTCTGTTACAAAAGGAAGAAATCTATTTTACAAAAGATACAAAAAATTGGGGTGGAATGGGAACTTCTGCATCCTCTAGAAAAACAAACGAGGAGCATTCCAGGGACTGTTCCCAACTGGATATGGCTTTAAAGGTTACACAAAGCACCCTTATTTACTGAAATGCAGAAGTATATGCATGAGAAATTCCCAGTTGCTGGCATTTTGTGAGCTTTTAATAGTACCATTAGTCAATATATCAGTATGCAGCATATCATATTGACTAGAGCTGATGTTTATAGTGGAAAGCTATTGACTTATGGGATGAAAAAGTGGATATAATTCAGCTTCAGGCATTATTGCCCACTGGAGGTTACTTTTTTATGTACAGGGACAATAATTTGCCCTGTAAACCAAAAACTCCAGACTTACTATATATTTTACTATGCACTTTAATAAGACTTTTTCCCCTAAATGTGCTTTACATAGAAGCTAGAACTTMAGCTGTAGTATATCCTGTGTTACCATAGCTGCTACTAATCAAATTTGAGGAGCTCACCAAAATGTTTATGTTTATAAATGTTCAATAACATATTTACATGTGTTAGCTATTGTAGGGTAYGACATTGCTGGAAGTGTTGAGATTGGGCTTCAAATATTAAATTGCTGCTAGTCATTTAGGTATCCTTAGTAYGGGATTAGTATTCTTAATCTCATCTAACTCTACCTGTTCCAAATAGTGGAACTGGTTGTCCAGAGGTGTTGTGGGGTCCTCATCCCCAAAAGTTTTCAAGACAAGACTAATTAAAACCCTTAGCAACCAGGTCTGACTCTACTTTGAGCAAGAATTTGGACAAGATGATTTCCCAAGATCCTTTGCAAACTGAATTCTCCTATAAACCTATGAACTCTATTGGTCTAAAAGCGTGTATAGATTCTTTCTGAATTCAGTGAAGAAATATAGACAGTTAAAAAAARTTAGGTCATAATAGCATAAGATAAATGTCTGTGACAAGTGGAAAGAAATGTTCTCTGGAGCCATTGTAGAGGGAACTCAGAAGATTAGCTTGGATTAGATAACTGACTTTCAGATGACTAAAAAAATRCTGACATGGCAACGTACTTTGACCACCTAGACCGTTGGTTAGTTGAGGAGTACATGGACATTCCAAGATGTTTGCTCTGTGTGTGGTTCACTCAGCCTTGATCTCAAGTGATGACTTCAAACGCTACCACAGTATAGTTAAATAAATGCATAGAATGAAAAGTACCATATGCATTGACTGCTGAACTAATAAGTTGGATTCCACACTTTTAGCAAAAGATTGGCTTGCTAATCATGAGATGCATACTCTTTAGCTGACAATAGATCTTGATAAGCCAAAAAAAATCTCAGAATTAGCTTGTCAATGGCAGAAATGAGTCAATAGCAGAAAAACTGCTATCCACTTCTAATCATAGTAATGGCACAATAGACAATATTCATTATCCACCGTCAAATCTTGGTGTGAAAAAAAAACGTAATAGATCAAGAATAATAKATCAATAACAACAGCAAAACAAAAAAAAAAGTCCATGTCCTAAAATTAGTGACATAAATCAATGAGTGTTTTCTTGTGTCAATTCACATTAAGAAACATTGTGTAAGACATAATAACACAGAATATCTTAATGCAATCTGACATCTTGGTTTTAGTGCATGAATTGTAATTTAAGGCTTGCTTTTTTCCCCTATTGAATAGTTACTTACTATAATGTCTTGTGTCCAGGTGATTTTGATAGGGTTCCTTGTAAGGTGCCCTTTTACCAATGGCTGGGAGAAGAAGCAGCTCTGTTCAAAAGCTGTCAACAGTCAAGAGTCTGTTCTCTTGACTATTTTTGATATCATTCATCCTAACAACAATGCTATGTAACAGTACTAAATCATTTCAATCACAGTTTGGCAACCCAGTGCAGAGATCTTCTCGTAGGGAGGACAGTGTTCTGAATTACAACATTTGGGAAGAATTTGAGAGGGTAGGAAAGTCAGCTTTTCCTCTTTGTGGAGTTCTGGTGTTGTTTTCCTGATAGACAAACTACTTCTTCCACTACTTATTTGACCTTTGATTAGTAGTGACAGCATTCTCGCATTGTAGAGTGAGCYAAGAAGGTGTTATATCAGTCATTTAGGATAGAATTCAGCTCTGGATTCAGCCACTTAATCAGTGCTGGGCTCAATCATTTAAAACTAGGTGTCCGCATTGTAGATGACATCTGTGAGCTGCATGTCTGAGATTCCATTACAATCAATGATGATTATGGTCAATATGGACACCTTACCCTAAAATAGACACCATTTTTTTTAGACAAACAGCTTTCTAGACTTCTTTGAATGAATTGACTCAATTTCCACTGGCTGCARCTGGAACTAATGTAATGGCATTCCCCGAGGTAGGTATCTAAATCTGGAGATGAATCTCATCCTCTGTACTCAACCTAGATGGCTGGACTTAAGTATCTAATRCCATTTAAGATGCCCTAGTGCATTTTAAACATCTGTGTATGGCTGGCAGATATGTCACAGAACCTACAGGAAGGTAATATCCTTCTGTTCTTTTGGAATGGAACGTGAGTCTGAGAGAGAGACACCCAAAAGTATCTCAAATGGCATTTCATGACTATTTCTAGGGATTCACATTTTACTTTTAGTGTCTAATTTATGGCAATAATTACAATTGTATCTATTCTCAGAAATTAAATGGCCCTAGGAACATTTGCGGTCATTGAGGTCAAGCAGCAAAATCTATTTGGGTCTAAACTAGTGAATTCTCTAAGCTTCCAAAAAATGGTGAGTACACCTGAAGTGTCAGCTGAAATCTTGCGAGTGAGTAGTTCTTACTCTAAAAATATCTCTAAAAGTTGGGAGAGTGTTAGCTGATATGTATGAAAACTGGATGAAGAACTGTCCTAACAGTTTGCTGCTATGGGAATCCTGGGCATTGTATAACTGTTTAATAGTTGTWGCCTAAACATCTGTGAATCCAGCCTGTGGAAATGCATTAACAGATAAACATTCCCTGTTTAGACACTAGAAATGGTTAAAATTCTCATCTCAACTCCTATCTGCACCTTGATATTTCCAAAATCATTTCCGCCTTTTTAGACGACATACCTGTGGATATACCAGGTCCACTGCTTCATTTATCTTTCTCTCTCTCTCTTGATGTAACTGTCGTTCAGTTTCTGGAGTTAAGGTATTGCAATAGGTTTGTATGTTTTTGGTTTTTTATTCATTTCTCTCTCTCTCTCTTGCACCCTCCATAGTTTTCTCTTTCAATTCAGACAYAGAGCATAATAGAATTGCCACCACCAAAACCCTCACTCCATTGAAGTGAAAACCATTCATTTGTCGTTTCAATTTTAACAGTCCTGACTCCAAATGCAAGGGTATTCTCCATGGACGTAATGGGACATTTAGCAGTTCATTCATTTTCTTCACATGCTACTTATTTAGACACCCAGCAGTGGGCAGCTTTGATGTGGAGTGGTAGAAATTGTAAAGATATTACATATCATAAAAATATAAATGAAAGAAAACATAGGCCCTGTTTTATATCAGACTAAATTGACTAGTGTCATACTYGGGATGTTTTGTTTTATAAATTATAATTGTTAGAGGAGGCTTTCCCCTGAGTGAAACACAAGCTGTTTCATGTGTAACACCAACTCTTCACTTTTCACCCCGTAAAGAAATTGCTGTGTAACACTTACACACAGAGAAGTAAATGTATGAACTCAAATAGCACACACATGAATAGAATACAATATGCCTATGTTTGAGTTCTTAAACATGGCTACGGTCTCTTAAGTGTCACTGAGGTAAACGAAATAACAATATATGGAGGCAGTGGTAAAACAGAGCTCAAGAAGTAGGGCTATGCTCATTCAGAAATACTTATGTGGAAGGAGAAAAAAGAAAATTTGTCTAGTCTACACTGGTTTCCCAGGCTTCAGTCCCAGCATTTCAGTTAATGACTGAGATAAGTATTTTCACAAGTGACTTGTTCCATCAGTCTTARGTGTCTATGTTAGGACTGGGGGAGCTTTCTGTTCTCTTTTCATTTCCAAAATCATATTAACTCCTCATTCAAAGACAGAGTAACTAACATTACTGTCTGGTGAAGATGGTTGGCAGACTTTTATATAAAAGATGGTGTAAATATTACAAGTTCTTTCATGGCTTTTCACGGATAAATAGGCAAAACACTCATATTAAAATTATCTTTGTCAGACTTTATGTCAATTATAAATCAAGTTTAAATCTATCACAACTTTTGAAGATTCAGACATATTTGGTTGATTCTCCACCCTTTCCCCAATTTTCATACCGATTTCAGCTGGAATTTATTGAAATGTTTTTTTTTTTGCTCTCCTATGCCATTATTTTTGACATCAAAAATTATTGGATCTCTTATTCTTGTCACAGATTTACATTGATTTGGTAAGATGTGTAGCTGGAATATATTTGAACATTTTTTATAACATTTTTACTGTTATTGTACTAATTTTTCTTAATGCTATTTGAACATAGCAATTTCTCCTTAAAAAATGAAGTAAAATATAAATTTATTATTGAGACCTGATCATTTTTTCCCTTAACCTTTATCTGTTTTTCACTTCATATATTTATTACTATTATTATTATTTTCTTGCTAATGAGTCTTGAAGAACCTCAAGAATATTTCTTGTATTGGTCTTTCATTGTCCAATAATTTTGCTATATCTAACACTCCTTGGCTCCTACTGCTTATTAGGAGTTCTTCTATTCATAGAATCATAGAATCATTCTTCTATTCCTTGACAACTCTCCCACTGTTTTTTTGAATTAAGTATAGTCTCGTAACATTTTCTTCAAGTTTAACTCCTGCCTGAGACAGAACTTCCCAGTAGTTGTCCTGTGTTGGAAAAATAAAACGCAAGCCTTCTTTACATTCAGGTTCTGGATCTGCTCCACTCATCTGAGTTCTCTGCCTAACTTCCCTTTGTTTACCAAAGCTTTATCACCGGAAACCTTCATTAGGGACCTACTGTTACCCTTACATTTAATTTAAATACAATCAACTTAAAATCATTTTATCCAGTGCTAAATCTCATGCCTGGCTTATCTTCCTGACTTACCACAAACAACTCTTACAGAACAATCAGAAATATTTCCACTCTGTGGTGTGACAAACCTGTAGGTAGCTAGAATTGATATGCTATTATAGAGAAATTATTCTGTATAAAAGGTATGGTCAGTACACTTTGATTTCCCATAGTGCTAAGAATGTCACCACAAGTAGAAAAATGAATAAGTTGCTCTAACTAGGATTAGTATGGAAAAAGGCTAATTGGTCTTTCTCCTTGTTTTTGCTGTCATTCCTTCAGGGATTAGGTTAAGCCTTAGTGTATGTTTCATCAGGGAATCACAGAGATTATACTTTGTCTCTCTGTCTATCATCCAGACACTTCCTCTAACGCTGACTAGATTTTTATAAGCCTCACAACTCATCATGCAGTTCCTTTTAGTCAAAATAASTATATAGTTTATAGTACCAAAGGCAGCTGTTAGGGTAATAGAATGTGAGGCGTGAGACAGTAGCGTGATTACTAAATCTTTATTAAGTTTCTTGATTTTGCACTTTTCACCGATGCTGAGTCTCACCCTTTCTCCTGAGATTTTTGCATCTTTAAATTAAGAAGATGCTAATGAGGTGTCTATAAGTCTGACCTCAGACACACAAAGCATCCTGGGTAGAACTGAGATTACCTGCTATGAAGTAAAATAACCCAAAGTCATGACCTGGTCCTTTAAAGCAAGGCTTCACTCAATGGCACAATGTAACTGCTGTAGGAAAATGTGAGTTACTCAGCAAAATTTAAAAGACAGACAGTAACCACTCTTTTTCCTTCCATTTCAGCTAGGAATCCTCATGGATATTGCAAAATTGACTATCATTGTGATACCTGAATGCTTAATTATTCATAAAATTTTAAACATTAAGCTCAAGAGAAATCATTGTATTCATTCTGGATGAGGTTCATCTCATCCAGCTTCAGAAGACTGCAACATCTACACTTGGGCTAATAGCACTTTCTAGTCAGTAAAATAAATAGGCCTTTTCAGGGAATGACTCCTTCACCCTGCTTAAAAGTTCACTTTAGAATGAGTTGAATTGTGCCCTGTAAATACCAATTTCTGGTTTTGACTATAAGATGAGCTAAAGGGAAGCCTACATTTGGTCAGACAAATCTTACCCTTCACCTCTGYAGAATCACTACAATGCAAATAACTGCCTTCAGAGGATGATTCACCCCACGTCTAAGGAAAGTGGACTGAACTGCCACTTGAAGGTGTTAGTCTTTCTCTGTTAAGTATGCAGGGAGCCTCTTTTAGTTAACCAGCTTGGACAAAATGGCGAATTTCCAGTCCATTAAAGAAAGTGAGGCATACATAAACCTTTAACTGCATTTCAGATAAAGACACATGACTTCAGTGAAGAAATTTCTGTTTTAATTCTACGATCTACACTTTGACTGCAGCACAACTTACAAACAAAAATCTGTTTCCTTATTTGAAAGTGCAAGGTAATGAAAACCTACTATGATTCTTGATGAGTCATTCTAATGTTTGCTACCATTATTGCTAAATAAGTGTACCTTATTCATATAACCAGTTTGCCTAGTTGCAATCCCTTGTCAAGTTTTTCTTTGTACAACTGAAGAAATTTCTGTTAACACACTTTTATTCCCTCAGTGGATATTTATAGACCATGTCTAGTTACCCCCTTTATCTTCCATTTGAAAAATTAAATAGAGCATGGAATACTTCATTGCATAGTGTTTTCAAACTTGTAATAATTCCTGTGGAACTTTTCTAAATAATTTCCAGTCTTTTTCAATATCTTTTTTCAGCTGTGGATACTAGGACTGGACAGTTTTCCAATAAYGGCCATGCCAATCTCAGGTACAAATTAATAAATAGATTCTTTATTCCTATGTGATATACTTCCATTTATATATTTCAGGATCACACTAGTCCTCTACTACATAACATCTCATTGAGATCCCATATTCATCTGATCAGCTACCACCAATTCTCATTTTATCCTTTAAATCTATTATAAAATCACAGCTTCTCAGAGGAGAATATTCCATCCAGTAAATATAACTTTGATTTTCTGATCTTGGGGCAAGGGCTTACTGAGGTCAGTGTCATTCTGTTCTGTGCCATTTTACTGTTAGATCAGGATCAGGAAAGGAGTTTATTCCACAGTCTCGTTATACAAACTTCATGAAGTCATTTGCCTATTTTTACACTAGGAATGAAAGATAACCTCTATGTAGCCTTGAAGTGATTCCTCCTGACCATCTAAATTGTTTGTTCATCTTTATTCCGAACAGCCATCCAAGATGACTTTGAAAGCTCTGCTTTACTTCTAACCATGAGGCTTACTCCTATTCCCATATAYCTCCTAGTCCTTACCTGTCTGAAGTGTGCTTGTATTCACCTTGTATTCACAACTTTTGAAGGCAAGGACCCCTTCAACAGCAGTCACACAATCTTCTAATTTCCTTTCCTCCTAAAATCCTTTTCTTTCTACTTTTTAATGAAAAAACAATAAAAATATACTCAATAGACTTTTTAAAATTTATTTTCAGAAAGCTTCCACTTCACAAATAATAGCCACAATGTGGACGACATTGGGATGACATTGGTTTGACTGTAAGTCTGTTGGGAAAAGGTAAGTCCTGGCTACAGGACTGGGAAAAGCAGTTCATGAGTCTTCAATCTGTTGGGGGTAACTGCAGATTCAACTTTATATATTCATGTTGACATAAATGCTAACTCTAGGCCTCAAATTTTTTAATGATGATACCTACYCATTTCACAAGATTGCAGGGCTAAATTGGTTAAAGTGGCAAAGATTTTATAGTGATGAGGACCAGGAGTTACCTTCAAGGACCTAGCCTGTCTTGTGCAGGTGCTTTAGAAGATACACAGCTATCTGAACATGACATGCATGCTTCCTCTTCCATTTTGAGCAGAGAGCACCTGTGGGAGGTACTACAGTTTCCAGTGATGTGGATGCTAATTCACATCTTATTGGCAGCTACTTAATGTTATCAGGTGTACTAGGTGAATCTTAATACAGGATTAATGAAGACAGCATGTTTCTTCCTGCTTTTATTATTGCTCCATTAGACTTTCAGTGCATCAGATTTTTTTCTCTCCATCCTCCTCTCAATAATCATCCCAAACCAAGAATATCACAATGCTACTTTCCTACCAGCTCACTAAAAAAGATGATTTTCCTGTAATGCCTTTCTCTTGCCATTCAGAAATCCTTAATCAGTTGCTGAATCTCAGAAAATCTTAATAATTCTTCACCAAAGATTTAGTCATCTTCAGAAATGCTACTTCCTCCTCTTTTCTAGCCCATTTTAGCAACAGTCACCCTACCAATTGAGCTCTCTCCAAGAACAAGCCCTGCTTCCCTGTGTCCTTCCCTTCCTTTCCTTCTTCCTTGTCCTGCAGTTTTATGTTCAGTCTCGAAACTAACCAGACCTTCCAACAGGGTGCTGGTGGTAGGTTTTCGTAAACACGTCTGTATTACCAGGACAACTTTTATGGAAGATAAGAAGTGGCAGGTGTCACTGTGTCAACTTCTGGGGGGAATTCCACCCCAGCTGGCAGTCACATGTCCCACCTGACCCAGAAGGTCCCACCCCACTTTTGATTCCCTAGTCTGCTCATCCCATAGCTTTCTGCCATTTTGTAAAACTTCACACCCCATACCTTCACACTGCCCCAGGGCAGGCTGAAAGGTTCACCCACTCCTTCCACCTTACCCAAAGGACCTCATAGCAAGAAGCACAGGTGGGCGACCAGGCGTGCGTGACGTAGCCGCAGCGGGGCGAGTGTTCCCGATGCCATGGCAGGGGCTCCCGCTGCCTCTCGGGATGAGCAGTCACTCCAGGACTGGTTCGGACACCATCTGGCAGTTTGTCTCCTCCTCCCYGACCTCGCAGAGGACCCAACAGCTGAAGGAGCACCTGGTCGGTTCTGTTCAGGCTCAGCCCGCTCATTCACAGGGTTTCCACACAGGCCACCCTCAGTGCAGGGTTGAGAAGACCACATGGGGACCCACACACGCAGCTATGCTTGACACGTACCAGGTCTGCCCTGGCAGTATTATTGCTGGCCACACAGGCCAGTCGTAATAGCCTGAGGGACAGACAAG
Organism: Rhea americana; assembly: GCF_003343005.1. Taxonomy (NCBI): domain Eukaryota; kingdom Metazoa; phylum Chordata; class Aves; order Rheiformes; family Rheidae; genus Rhea; species Rhea americana. Next base: position 1,448,492 of record NW_028186901.1, read on the forward strand.
CCTCAGCAGCCTCTCCACAACATCCCAAAATGCAAGACCCAGCAAGGCACCAGCATCCCTAGACAGCAGCTCAGGTGGGCAGATGTGATGTGTCCCACGACATGCTAACACTACTAACAGTCTCCCACAACCAACACTTGCCATCCCCCCCGCCCCCAGTGCTTCTGGGTGGTTGAGGCTCAGCCAGCACAGAGGCCCCATCTGAGAACATTCCCAGCTCCTCAGCAGACAAGAGTACTCAGCACATACCACAGTGACAAGACTTCTGGTGGAGCAGAAGCCCTCCTCCTACAGCCACAGGACAGCAGCTGCCAACCTTCGCCACCCTGGGAGATTCCACTCTCTGACCCAACAGGCGCCGACTCTGCTGGGCCCACTGTCACAGTTGGAGGTTTGGGCTCCTGAAACTTCAGGCTCTCAGAGAAGATCTGCTCAACCTCCTTCTTCTCTTCTCTGATGCTGCACAGGCTGCTGAACTCTGCCGACAGCACCTTGACTTGCCAGCTCAGGTGCTCAAGCCGGGATCAGGGCTTCCCAGGAATCCCCCAGTGACCTCCAACAAATGCCTCAGGAGATTTAAGCAGAGCCTCAGACCTGCTGCACAAACTGCTGCCTTGTTGGCTGCGCTCTGGGAGTTAAGCACCAGCTGGCAGCCCATACTGGTCTTCCAGAGAGCTCTAAGCTCCCCCACAGCCATGGGCAAAGGGGGCACCCAGCCCTGGCTCCCTTGATGAGAAACCTACCTCAGCATAATCCAGCTCCGAGACCAATTGGCTCGCTCTTCTGGCTTCTGTGATCTTTTGGGGGGATGTCTCAGGGGCTTGTCCTCAGTACAGCTCACAGAATTGGGCTCTGCTTTGCACACAGCAGGGTTGCATGAGGGCTTTTAGGAAAGGCCCATAGCCCTTAGGGTGCTCCAAGTAATTCCCCTCCCTCTCTCCCCTGCTTTTCCTAGTGCCTCCTACCATCATTTCTTCACCTCAGAATCACTTCCGAGATAGCCAGGGCTTTTAAAACAATTTTTAGCCCAGGTCGCATGCCTCAGAAATTGCAGACTCCTCAGGGCAGACATGTTGTGCCGATGGCTAGGAGCTCAGGCAGTGACCTGGTCTCAAGCTGCTCAAGAACCAGTGCATTGTCTCTTTGATTCAGAGATTGAGCTGGGGAGCTCCTGAGCCACCCAGGGAAGTCAGGACTTCAGTGCCCTGCGTAGCCACTGTACCCAGCTACATCACGGTTTTATCTAGGTGACTAACAAGGGCAACATGCCTCCTAGTATCTGACGTGGGATTTGACTGCCACAACTTGGGACACAAGAGAAGAGTCCAGCGGTCTTTATCGGCTCTTCAGAACCAGCTGTACGGACCCTGGGAGTGGCGCTGTACAGCACCCAACTGGGTTGTGGGAGGCTGCGTCTCTCCACCCACTGCATGGAGGGACACAGCCACCACATCAACAGGACTGATGCCTGGGTTCATGTGGGGGCCTAATATTCYGCGTTCAGGTGGACAGAGAGTTTGTTGTCAAAGCTTGCTGTTTCAGAGTGGAACGTGCAGGTCCATCATTCAGGATGATGCTCGGTGTCGGCTATCCCTCTGCTGCTGCCACAGAGCTGGAAAGCATGAGGGCAAGTGGCACCACGATGTTGTAGCTTGACTAAAAGTTGTCCTCATGCTACTCACTTCAGTTCCTTTCTCCATTCACTTTGGTATTCATTGCATGTACTTGTGTAGCATTTGTTAATAAATTTGGCCTGGAAGATGAAAGGTCTGCATGAAACCCTGGCCCTACTGACATAAATGGCAGACTGTCTCTGACCTCTGAGGAGCCAAGAGCTCACCTTGACCCTCTAGATTACCTCCCACCTAATCTGCAGGTCCTCAGTACTCATGCGTACTTGTCCACTGATCTCACCAAACTTCATATTAATCAGTGTGGGGGATATTTGCTTCACCTAACTTCAGGCATCTAGACTTGTTCATTTTGTTTTGGTTTTGGGGGGAGTTTTCCTCTGTGGTTGATAAGAATAAACAAAAAAAGGACGTTTCATTTTATCTTAAATACATGGCTATCTTAGGATGAGATGGATCATCCTTTTGAAGTGCTTCTTCTGACCACAGAGACAATGTAGATTACCAGTTTAGTCAAGGAAATTTAGGTGGCTAAAGGTAAATTTGGTCCCACATAATCTTAGTCTGAGATACTTTCTTTGGCTTCCTTTACTCATATGAAAAAAAAAAATCTCCCAATTCCCCAAACTTTAAGATTTCTTCCTGATAGCCACACAAGTTTTTGCACCACTAAGGAGATGATAGAGCTTCCCCCTTGCCCTGACATTATACTTGATCAAGGAATCACTTGAAGTGAAAGATTAGTTTTTGTGGTCAAGTGTTTACAGTAACATCTGGAAATTCAGTAAGCAATCCCTATACAAATTCTTATCTGGTGACTATAAACCATGCTAGGTTTTTCACAAGGATAAAATAATGCAGCTGGTCTTGCCCAGGAGATCATTTTTTGTTACAGCAAGAAACCCCTGACACGAGCTCCAAAGGCATCATGACATTTAATGGAGCGATTTGAAAGTCTTGCCTGCGTATCTTACATCAAATGATGCTTTCCCCACAAAGTTCGCAGCATGAACTTTGTACCATTATCAAAACTGTGTTGAATGCTGGTCTGCTTTGTGAGACTCCTTAATATGAAGTTTCCATATTGCCCAAAGCTTGAGTGCCTGGGTCCTATCTTTCATACACTGTGTGCATAGTACAGTTCAGCCACACAGGCTATTTGAATGACWCCACATCGCTCATTCTCTTGCCTCCCACCGTGGTTCAGCTCTCATTGTCAGCTTCAAAAGAGCACGCAGCATGACACGCTTTTTTGCATTCGCTTAGTCTGTTCCAGGCAGCAGTGGTCAAGCTGAACAGTGAAAAGTCCGTGCCAGCTCTTTTCTGGCATTTGGATTTCATCAACTGCCAGACCCTGTAAAAGGAATAATCTCCCAATTGAAGACAGTTTGTGGTGGAATATGGTGATGGGGTAATTGTTCAAACAGTTTCATTTGTCTTTCAGAGCCAGAGTTTTCCACTGTCAAAGTCATTGATTATCAGCTCAGCCAGTGTAGGAGGGTTTTTTCCCCCCCTCCAAGCTACAGGACATTGAGTTCCATAATTGTTTACAGTCAAATGCCTATGCAATAGTTAATTGCCTTCTGTAAGCTGCTTGGCGAGTGGAGCAGGAGGAATGGTTTGATGAGTAGAACTGGAGTCCAAAACACTGTGGAGCTTGCAGCAATAGGATCCCTGCTGATAAGAAACAAACACAACTGCTTCTGTGTCATTGTTTTTTTGGCTGCATCAGACAAGTTTTGGGAAAGTTATTGTCTCCTAGCAGGCAGCGTAATGGGCAAGTGCAATGTGCTACTTCACCAGCCTTTCATCTCCAAACCCAAATTCTGGCTCTAGTCACACTTCAAAATGACTTTAGAACATCCCCATTTATGCTCATTTCAGTGCCACAGTGGCTGGCACAGGCAAGCGGAATTTGCTTCAGGTTGCTGCTGCGGYGCAAAAAACAGGTTTGGAATAACTACATGCTGAAGGCTAGGACTGAGATGTATATTGAGGGCATGGTGTGTGAAGAGGCAAGGGCTGGACTAAAACAGAGAGCACAAAGCAAGTTTTAGGTGTAAAAAAACAATATATATGCTAGGGTCCAGTCCTGGCATAGAAGGTAGAGGTATAAATTCATATCCCTCTGATATGAATCTCAGAACACGCAGACTTTTACAGCTTGCTCAGAAAAAAAGAAAAAAAACCCTCTTTCTTAATTGCAAACAAACAAATAAACAGAAGATAGCTCTTATTTTTACTGTAACACAGAGCTGTGTTCAATCCTGCAAGGAACGGATTTGAAGATCAGGGGATTAGCTATAACATCATGTACCCAAAAACCTGAATTTCTTTAGAGGATTTTTCATGCTTGCTTCTTTTTAAGAATTCTGTACTTTACAAAGACATGAAGGAAGAAAAACAAAACAAATTAAAGAAAATTTAGGTGCAAAATGAGTCCTAAGGTACTTTGTAATGGCAAGTTAATATAAGCATGTAGTTAATATGATGATACTATTTCAAGAGTAAAAGGTATTTAAAGATATTATATCTCTTGCTGGTGCCTAGTAGGATAATAGAGCTACCTTTTTAAAATACTTGAACATGTTCTTAGCATTAAGTAATTAGGTCGTTCCATTATTTTTTACAAATATACCATTATTTAGTTCAATAGCTTTAAGCATATTCCCAGTTTCATTACAATGTTAACTAAATTCAGAGTAGTAAAGAGCAGAAGTTAAGCAAGGTATTATGCCTTTTCAGGAACCAAATTTTATTGTTCCTGCACTCACTTTACAAAAAAATCTAATTCTAGATAGTCTGGGTAAATCAATAATTCAGTTAGTATAAGTTAAGAATAAAAAGGTTCACATGCATTAAAAATACACAATTGTTTCATTTATTTTTGCACYGGATATACTATTCAAGATTTTTTGATTTACTTTCTAAAAAGGAAAATAAAGAGATAAATATGAATTTTGATATTCTAAACCTAAGTTGTGATTTGGCTGGCTAGTAAAAATGAACTTTGGAGGACACCAAGATAGAAAGAACTAGTACATACATTAAAATACCAAGAGTTTTTTTGAAGGGATGGATTGAAAAATGAAAAATCATTTATTTTCTGAAACACTTCAAAAAAGGCCCTTTTTTCATATTTGCCTTTCTTAGCTTGCTACTTTATTTCACTTATGGAAATTACACCTAGAACAACYTTGGACCTGGAAGAACCCATTTCAACCATTAAGGCTTTCCAGGCTAACTGGGAATCTGGGAATCTAGACCATCTATTAATACTCAATAAAAAGTATTGATTTTATTTCTGTTGTTTTTCACTGTTTGAGAATTTTGATATGTCAGTGAAATAAAATTGATTGAAAACTCCCATCAAAATTAGTTTTACTTTCTATCTGCCTATTTGCCACCATTAATCTTTCAATTAATTACAAGGAAATTTCTCAATTCTAGTGATAGAATCTTATTGAGGTGATGTCTGAGAATGGACACGTTTTTGAAAGTCTGTGCTGGCCAATTAATTCATTGCATCATATTCTACGTTTTGAAGTGAAGAAGTGATAATGATACTTAGAAACCTACCCTTTTTGACTACTTCAGCCATTCAGGATGAAGAAAAACTGGAAATAAATGCTGGATTAAGTACTCAAAGGGAACTGAAATGACTTGAGGCAAAATTCAGTTACCTAAACATGGATATCTAATGTTCTTTAATCCCTTCTCCAGCACTAGCTGGAGGGTAGGTAGAATAACCTACAATGTCTTAAATTAGAGATCAGTGTTTGGGCAACAGAATCACATCCATAAGATCCATGACTTTGAAGTGATTTAGGGACCAATGCTTGTCTTGAAATCAAAATGAATAAGGCAACTCAGGGCTTTCGAACATTAGACTAGACCTACATTTCATGATTTTCCATACATTTAATCCATATATTTATGTGTTATGTAAAGAGAGTGAAAATTTAGTGCTAGAATTTTAGTAAAATTCTTGAGTTAATTCATTTTTCCTCGGGACTATTTTTGTCACCTACATTAAGCAAACTTATTAAAAGAAATCAGGATTAATTTCAGACATATTCTATATACTCTACCTTTTGTCTTTTCCCAGAGCATCTCTATCTTGTAGCCAAAAGAAATAGTGTGTAGGTTGCTTTTCTTATCTAATTAAATATTTTGAGCTGCAAGTCATTATTACAGTGATTTATGGCAGCTGCTCTATTGCCAATCTTAACACAGTATTTTTCTTATTACTTAATTGTTCTAGTAGTGCTTTAGCTATTAGTTTCTTAGTTCTGAAAAGAGGAAACAGGAGCTTTCTATTACAGATGCTTGGCTAATTAGTTCAGAGTCTGTCTAATGGGGGCTATTAGATATGCAAATAAGGAGTGATCAAATAGTGCAAAGTTTTGTCCTGATAGAATACACTAATATGTTTCTGCCAGAATAAATACATAAAATGATGGAAGAGGATCAGGATTTAGATGGCACCCTTAACTATAAAAAGGATATCACAAAGATAACATGGATGAAAGCCAAATAGCTTGTGACATTTAAATTTGGACAGAAGTATAAAAAATATACTTTGGGGGAGGATGGGAAGAGGGAGTCCTGCACTGACTTTATGGAAAGAACTACAGTAGATGAGTGTTTCATGTARTATCCACATGCTACACATAACAAAATGCACATCCATGTAAGAAAGTAAACAAACAAGATGCACATGAAGAAACATTAATCAAACGTTCAAAGTTTACCTTAATTTTTATTTATTTATAGGATAAAAATCATTGTGGCAGCTCTACGCAAGTGGTAACACACATCCTTTATGGTCATGAATGGTGAATGGTCCTTGGATTAAAAAAGGTTGAAAATGCTGGAGTAAATAACTGAAAAAACTGTGGTTTTCATAATGCAATGAATATACTTTTCTTAGGTAGTATAAGTAACTGTCATAAGGAGCAAGTGGTCAGTGTGTGCCACACCTTATTCACAATTAACGTTAACTAATATTCGTATAATTTGATTCACCATGGGCAACATTATGGACATAAGGACCTTTGTGGACTCCAAGCATATTACAGATTGTCCTGTGAGGGGATGATACCCATTAGATAACCTGCAAGGACATTTTATGACTATATATTCCAGAGTTACATTCTTTGGAGCTACACTTATTTTTTCCTTTGGTAGGATTTAGTTCACCTTTGCTGCTAAGCTCATCTAGATCTTCTTGCTCTTATTCCATTACCGAAATGTTTTTATTGAGTCTCATGCCATTTTTAGGCTAGAAGCTTTGATACCTTTTCCTTCTCTTCTTTCCTGCTCTAGTCCAAGAAAATCCCAGTCTAGGGTTTTAATGTTGAGTGATCCTTCATCTTTTTCACCATTATTGCTCTTTCTGATCACAGTCTTATTGATTTCCTCCTCCCATTGCTACAGTAGGATTGTCATCTGCATGGCTGTCATATATTGAAACCCCAGGGCCAAATTCTGGGCCCATTAACAAGCTGCCTTGTCCTATTTAAAAAAGGCGTTTAGTGTCCTGCCTGTTTTAAATAGGCCTCTTGCTGGTTGTAGCTCCTATTGGAAGTGTCTGTATCTATGCTGTTAGAGCCTACACTGAACATTTGCTAAGAAGGTCCAAGACAAACTTCTTTATGCACAGGGTAAGTCAGGCATAAGATTGGCTCCCAAAGGCAGCAGTACAATCAGCAATAGTTTATATACAYGTTAAACAAACAGTCAGAGGGGAAAAGGCTTTACAGAGTATAAACATGTGCAGATAACTAGGCTCATGACCTCCTTTCCTTTTAAAATGTTACTCTTCAGCTGTGGTCATGAGCTAAGTGACTTTGCCTTCAAGACTTTTTCTTGAGCATTAGTCCCTCTGGATTATGTTGGTAATTTCTGCTGAAACAAAAGGAATGGGATCTGGTGGATTTGGGTGGAAGGGTTCATAATGAGCAAGCTGTTCCCTCTGGAGATCACAAACACTTTTCTGACTTCAAAAAGGCGTATGGTGGCTTTAATAGGGGACATGATCTGCATTCATTTAACAGTATTCAGCATACCACTGTCTTTCTTTCACCCCCACCACCCCCAATTGTTAAAGTTCTCATCTGGTTTACATTTCTATGTGTACACATACATATATATGGAAATGTGCTGAATAATTTTATATTCTATTCCACTTAGTTCAGAAAGGACACAGTTTAGAACAAGCACAAAAGAAATTCTAAACCTCAGTGCCCATATATGCTGTCTTCTGGGTTACCCCAAGATGAAAAGCTTTTACTTTCTCTGGTTTTAATCACAAGCCCCAGTGGGAAGCTGAGAAAACTTCTGTAACAAAACTTGCATCTGCACTGGCGTATCTTCAGGAAAAGTTTCAGTTTTGATGATTCATCATTTTCACACACACACACAAAAACACATTGTGTTGAAAGATTTCTGACCAACCCTAGTAATGAATCCATCTGCTGCAGTCAGCGAACACAATTACGAGACAAATCACCCATCTTTAACAGTAAAGCTGAGAATAGAACCCCATTTTTTTCAGCTTAGAAAAAAAAGAATAAAAAGAAAAGGCACAGACTGCTATCTTTTGATCTAAAGGAGCTTTCTACTATTCTCTATTAGTAGATCACTTATTCTACTCTCCTAGGCATGGCCCAGCTGCCAGAGACAGACATAATCTTATACCCACACACAGATGCATACAGAGAAAAAGAGAGAGAAGAAAAGAGAGAGCGAATCTGTGTATGTCCTTTGCCTACTCTGTGATCATTAAAAATCTGACAACACTTCTGTAAGAGAATGAAGGTTAGACCCCACCTGCTAGTCATTCTGCCCAGGTATCAGCTAAACATTGTCTTCTTTATTCTCAGTAGCATGGCCAGGTAGCTGTTATATACCTGCTGTGCTCTGCACAAGAGATGGCTGCATATGAATGGGCAGAGAATTGCTCTTCCTTTGTGCCTGGTCTACCTTACAATGCATCAATGTGAAAGCCCATTGCTTCTAAAAATGATAAGAAAGTAAAAAAAAAAAATGTTATTGAAAGATCAAACCTGAGGCCAGATTTTGCCTGAAGACTAAACTGCTTTATGAGCAAAACACTGAGGTTCAGGTAATCGATGTTCAATGTCCATTTCTACCTCAGATTTCTTTCAGCCCACTGGGGACACCATTTAATTTAGCTGTTTGCTGTAAAACAAAGATTGTGCTCATTCTGCCTCTACCCTCCAGCCTTTCCCTGGTCTTCTCTACTTACACTGTAAGATCTTCAAGTCAGGAAATTTAATGTGTTTGTACAGCACCTCACACATGGGGACCTGTCTCCCACCTGGGGCCTCTACACATTACAAAAACCACACAGCAGCAGTTCGGAAATGAGAGATTAAACACAGAATTTAACATTGCTTTTACCAGCWTAGATAGAGTTAACCCCTTCCAATACTCTTCTCGTTCATCCCAGAAATACAGATATGCCATTGTGCCAGATCTGACATTTTTGGATGATGTAGGAAMCAGGTAAAATAGCAACAGAGATAATCATGGGGTRGATACCACCTGCCTGGACTTCTCTATGGGAATGAGTGATCTGACAATTATAGACTTCAGGTACCTTGAGAATCATCTTTCTAAACTGCTGCCAGGGGGGAAAAGACTAGTTCTGATCAGATATCCAGATGATCTAGGAGTTATTTTTGTCCCTGAAACCTAATAGTGGGTTATTGGTAATTATAGGAAAAAAAAATAACATAGAAAAAAGGGTGGGATGTCTTTTCCATTTCTTCCTCCATCTACTCAGATTCACAGAAATGCTGTGGGATTCCAATCACTTGAAGTGCCACTTTAAGGAAACTTTACCTCTATTGTTATTTCAACTGAAAAGATGACTGTCCTGTGGGATGCTATTATTATTTCTTAGTTTATTTTTTATGTAATTGACATAATGTCATTTTAGACTGCAGCAGAAGGCTGCTACAACAATGCCCAGAGAGAATGAACTCTATTTTACACAGCAGTGCAGTGGTCTTAGGGTGGGTGGGAAGATACACATGCTGCTAGAGAAGGGGGAATCCAAAAGTGAAGTCAGGAGCAGAAAGGAGAGGAAAAAGAGGAGCTGAAAGAAAGGAAAAAGGGATAAAGCAGGAGTTGGAGAGGGAGGCACAGAACACCTCATATCACCCATGTGAATGTGGGATGTCTCATGGAAACCCCTCTATACAATACCTAAACATTTTATTTAATTTTATTTAGTGACAGAACTTGGTGTAGCCTAGAAGGATGCTATTTAAGAGCCCCATGGCTCATTTGTGGAGGCAGCGAGAGGGTAGGTACAGGTCTGAGAAAGCAGGTATAAGCATCATGGAAAGGCCATGTTGTTGGAGAGTCTCCCCTGATCTACTTGACTTCAGYAGGAAAAATAAGCCCAGTTGTCTTTGCACCAGAAGCTTTACACTGAACAATGTAAAGGAAGAGCAGGGGGGCAAAAGGGACTAACAAAGAGGATAAGGAAGAGGAATGTAGAGGAAGGATGAGGAGGATGAAGAGGAAGCTACAGAAGTTGGAGACAGTGGAAAGATTGTCTCTGGACAGCAGAGGGCTTCCACAAGGAAACCTGGTCTCCAGCCTGATTCAGTCCCAGAGATGCTGCAGTCATTTGCTGAGCTGCCTGGCATTGTTTTGAACTGTCTAAGAAACCAGTGGCATTCAGAGCAAATTACATCTCATTTACTGTACAAATTGCCGAACTATTGGACCCAGCAAATGTGTTTATTAAAAAACAGAGGCATAGGCATGGGTCACATCTTTATGGCACCAGATAATCAGACAGAGACTAAACCCACTAATATGGACAAATTGCATTTGATTTTTCATGCTGGAAAAGTAGCCAATAAGGGCTCCTTCATCCCAGCTTTCACTATCCTGAACTATGTGTGGCCCAGAAGAGGGTGCTTGCCAATTCCAGTGTTATTGACTTATTTGGGGATCTCAATCATTGATACACACTCTTGATTAAAATGGAGTAAATATTTCTTTCAGTTTGTAACTGTTGATGTTTTCTAGTAATCAAGAAGTAACTACAGGGAAGTGGCATTTAGCTGGAAGCACTGTATGAAATAGCAACAGCTCTTCAGGAAGTTCTCTTCCACCTTGCAATGGAAATCCAAGAATCCTTGATGTGATGGAGGTGTGAGGAAAGGTGACAAGAGACCTTTTGAAATTTATAGAAGTGTTTGAGGATGAGGATGACTCTGAAAAACATGCAGAGCTGGGGAATGCAGATTGGCTCTTACTCRTCTAATGTGTCTCCTCCTTTGAAAGGGACAGGAAATAGGCTGGTTTATTCATTCATCTGTTGTTCTAAGTCATCTAATTCTGGAAATTAAAATGCCAACAAATAGGTTACCACTATCAAATATACCAGGTGGAAGACTTCAGTCTAGGAAGTGCACAGAATGTGGACATATTTTTCTCTCTCAAATAAGGGAAAGGAAAAGCTCAACAGTTGTTTGGGGTTTTTTGTTATTTTTTTTTAATAGAAGGAAAATCTTCTTGGATGACATTTCAGGAAATAATCAAATTTTGATCGGTGAGCCAATTCACAGAGTCTTAGTCACTCTGAATTTGTCTATGTATGTGCAGAGATTTGAGTTAGATCTAAACTGACTATAGTATGGGGAAGACACAATACATGCTCACATAACCAGATTTTAATGGTACCAGAAATTACTTATTTAGAATTAACTCTATGGTACAGAGTAAACCCAATAATTCATACAAACTGTTGGATTGGATTTATGTCAGAAAGGACATTCATTCTGAGTCCTTCTGTCCACACGGGTGGAGATCCAAGTGGAAAGTGCTCCAATACTCCAAATCAATAAATTAATTTTATCTTGGTTACAGACCGAGAATCAGTTTTGTAATTTTATTCGAAATGAATCAGTTTATACAAGCTTGTGTTGCTCTGTTAAGATATAATCTCATCCAGATTTTTGTTCCATAAATAACTCATCTCCTTTGTGTAAGAAAACGGTTACARTGCAAGACTCTGATCTTCTAGTGCTCTTTTTCTATGAATTATACTTTTTAGGCAAAATTAGTAAGTGCTAGGCAATGGGATTTGGAAAGGAAAGTGGGATGGACAAAGCAGGAATGAATTTTACTTTTTGAATGGGAAGAATATTTTTCTGAAAAGACTGAAAACTCACAGGATAATTTATAGAAAAAGGCAGCGGAAGACATATCCAAAGCAAATCTGAAAAGCTATAGCTTTAATGAAACAAAGGAAAAGAGTAGAGACTTATTTTAAAGTTTAATCCCCACTGCCAYCATCTTCTTACAAACGGACAAACTTGCAACCTGAAATGCAATTCTCCTCTCTAGTGTGGTGCCAAATAATTATATGGATCACTACATAATTACATACATTCAAGGTTCTCCTCAAAAGCCTGATTTATTCAGAATTGTRAAGCCTATGCTTTTGATTCTAAAGGTCTTTGTTTCAGTCTCCACTTATGTAATTGCTGCCATCTTGGCTGACATTTAAGGCTTGAACTAGATATAGTCAAGCTGAAAGTGTAAACTGTTATAGCTTGAGCTGAAGTTCCTGGGTTCTTTTGTTAGGGCTGGAATAAACTCAGAGCATTTGCAGACTGAGTGCAGAAGGAGGCCTGTAGCACACATTCTACAGTGCACTATGAGTCTTCTGCACAAGAAATTTGCTGGAGTGTGATTTAACACACAAAAGGCAGCCACAGATCGTACCAGTTTACACAGATGTAAGAAAAGGACAAAATTTGTTTTAAAAAATTAAAGTGTTCTTAYCAACTTCATTTTACTCCAAGTGTAAGACAACTAGCTGACCCATCTTCTTCTCTATCTTTAGTGATATGGTCAAGTTAAAAACAAGAGCAAAATGTTTTATAATGATGAAGTTTTYACAGAAGGCATTTTGATTTTTTATTATATTATTTTTAAAGGATCACCTGGGAGCTGTAATTAAGCATCAAACTAATGTCATCTTTCACTTTCACTTTCATTAGCATGTACTTTTAGAGTAAGCTTAATAAATTATTAATAATAATTAATAAATAATTAATAATATATTARTAATAATTAATAATAATTTATTAAGCTTACTCTAAAAGTACATACTATTGAAACTGTTAGGTAGTTATTTAGCTGAAAACAAATTATTTGACCCACTGAATTTTCCCAAAGTTGATGAATGGAACCTGAACCTGGAGGTGGTGATTAAGGGCAGGAAGAGAAGAACAACAAACTTCAAAAGCAAAATATTGTTAAAGCATTTAACCATTAAGAAATCTGTAACTGTATTGAACAAATAAGAAATAATTGAAAATGAATGTCTTTCTTTTAATACATCCTATCAGATCACAAGAAGGACTGTTATGGAGCCATTCTACTCTGCATCAGGTGAGGCTATGGGCCAGGATTTTCTGACTCCATAAAACACTTTTCAGAATAGGCCCACTGTTTTGGTAGATAAATGGCATAATCCWTGTAATGGCAAGAGTTTGGACAAGTCATGAAAACTCATTCTGTGATAGTTTGTAGGGTATATTCTTCTCCAAGATAATATTCAAAAAAATTAAATATCTCATGCAAAATGTTAAACCAAAAGTCAGAGGTGAACAGACATATGAAATCTGTCTGGGAATGTGATGCAAATGACGGATAATCAGTGAATCTGCCACATGTGTGAAAATATGAATAATTTTACAATGTTTCATGGTCAACTTTTCAAAGCAATAATGATCATTTATTTGCATATGTGCTCTAATGAGATCCAAATTCTAGAGGCTGTTGGGAGTTTGCGACCTGTATACTGGATAGACAGCAAAAGCCAGTTTCCAAATCAATAAAATTTCCAACCTCATATGCATTGGACAATTTTTGAAATTTCTGCACAGCAGAAAAGTGTACTTATAGAAATTCACATAAACCTTTCTCATCCAGAGATGTCAMGGACAACACTTCTTTGCCAGCCAGGGTTCCTGGTTGAGCTCCTGAGGAAAGACTGAAAGCATCATCATATATAAAGGTTAATAACTTATAAGGAAAGTGAAGATGGGTACAAAATTGACGAATGTATRTTGAAAATAAATATAATAAAAATGACAGTGAGGTTTATCTGCATCATAATCATTTCTGTGTAAGATATTTTCACAAAAGAGATGGTAGAATATTATTTTAATGAATGCCTCTTTAATTTAAAATTTAACTGCACAAAGAAATTGAAAAATATATCATTTCCACTAATATCCAGACCTGAATTTTGAAAATACTCTTATTTGAAGGAAAAAGAGAATATTTTTCATGTGAGAAAAAACTTACAAACTTTTTTATCATAGCACAGGGGTCTTATTATACATTTTGATCTCTCACAGAACTTACAGCACTGAAGTGACCTGTGAAAGCTGACTCAAGCATTTTTTTCTCTACTGGAGTTCATTGTGGTCACTGTTTGAAGTGCAGCTACTCTGATAACTGAATGCTGGAACACATGTTGGCCTCAGAAGAAAATACTTTGAAGAGAGGCATGTCCCAGGATAGTACTATTTGCCTGACACTCATGTAAGGAAAGCCGATGGTATTGCTGCTAGATTCCTCAGACATGCAAAAGTCTATTTCTTCTAGCATTTATCAGTAACTTTTGCAAACCTGTTTACTTAAAGACTCCACCTTGTTCTAGATGATAATGACCTGGTCTTGTTCAAATGCATCATTATATAGAGCGATACTATATAAATGAGAATGGCAGTTATCAATGCTTAGGGAACTCTGTCTTGTGTATTAGTCTAGAGCATGTCTATTTAGAAACATGACCTGCCTTACAGTCTGGTTTTCTGTAGTATGTTCAGTTGTACACGTATAAAACTTWAAGTTTCAGATGTTATTTCCAAGATACATAATTTTCTGTCTATACTAGTAAATTCAAAGTCATGATATAGAATTGAGAACTACTGCAAAATTGTCGAGCCTGTTTGCTCTAYTAGCCTGCTGTCTGACAAGGTTATGGCTTAAGCGATCTACCATTCTTCCAGACAGTTTCTGTCATATAACTTTACATATACATTGCATACCTATAGAATGAAACAATGAAGGTAACAAATTTTACTTAATGTTCTACTGGAAGGTTCTTAGATACAGCTATGAGAGCAAAGATCTAAAACATTAAAGTGAACAGAAGAGAAAGCAGTATCCTGGATTAGATGGGCTTCTAGTTTGCTTTAAAATGAAATTTCGTATGTTTAGAAGCAATCTTTCCCAGGCCAGGAGTTACATATTCTTTTCTGCCTTTCCTGTCATTTAATTCATGCAGTTTTGTTGGTATGTAGAATTTGAATTAAATAGGCTGGTAGAAATAGGTATCATTTCTGCAGCATATCTACATATGTGGTTCTCAGTGACAATAATATTGCAACTAATGTACTAGCAAACTGTACAAGACCTAATCATGATACTTTTTACTTTCCAGGTTTCTGAACTCATCTCGATTCATAAATCATGAACGTTGGACTCTGGAGGGTTCCTTGGTAACTCTGTCATGTAATGATGCTTGACAAGGTTAATCTTCTTTTTTAAAGACCGACATCTTAGGAAACCGGTACCTGAGGCGATGAGGAAGACAACTGAGGCCACACTTGGGTGTGGTAACTATCAGGGTTCAAGCTGCAGACCTCCAGAGTTTTCTGCATGTTTTCTTTAGGCAGACTAACTGTCAGGTTTTTATAGAGGCATGAGGCTTAGAATGAGGACATTAAATACACACCAATTCAGCTGCATATATGAGTAAATGAGTAAAAGTAACCATGACTCTTTAATTCCCACATGTTCATTTTTCATCAGGTGAACTCTGCATTTTGTCCTGTGTGTCTTGTATACGCCTGGATACACAGATGAAACAACATAAAACATGGTTGAAAGTGCTTTACCATCATCTAAGGGCAATAAAAGATGCATTCCCTTAATTTGATACTGACACCACTGCRAGAGAATAAGGCTTACGCTGTCCAAATCTGTAAGTGGTTGTTGTTAGGATCATCTTGGTGTGCAGTGTATCCTATCAATATGCACTACTGTTCATAGTCATCTCTTGGCCTCCAGAATGCTCTGCACAGCAATGATTAGTATGGTCACAGGCTGAAAACTGGGACACATTGTCCCAGCAAGGTCCAGAAGCAGCACTTTTTCAACAACATCCTTGGAAGAATTATCATGCTGGATAAGTTCAAGCACCCCTCTGTCCTAGTAACTGGTCTCTGAAAGTAACTAGTAGAAAGAGTGTAARTGGAAAGAGTACAAAAGATGGGGCAGGTACAGAATTATTCTTTTCTTGCCATAGCCTTTCAACTTCTATCGTTCTGACAAATTTCCTGAGTTGATAGATTTAATAGCTGCTAATGGCTCTGTCCTCAACAAATTTGTTTAATCCTTTTTGAGCTTTGGCTACCACAGCATCTTGTGGCAATGCATTTCACACACTAATGATATGCTTCTTTTTATTTGGTTTCAGTCTGCTTCATAATTATTTCATTGGCTCATACTTATATTGTGAGAAATACTGAATCATTGTTTCCCAGTTGCCTACTTGATATTATTCACATCCTCCCTTCATCCTTTCTTTTGCTCTTTTACCTGGCAGGCAAATATCTTTTTAAATATCTTTATATACAAATATGTGCCTCTAGATGATTATGCAAAGAAACATTACTGAAGTCTGGACTTGTAACAGATTAGGATACAATTTTCAAAGAGAAATACACACCAGTTCTGTAAGCCTGCTGTTTTTCTCAACTGGGGCATGTTCTTTGCGTGTCTATAAAGGACGGTTTCTGCAAGTGGATATTCTGAAGCCACTGTTTCTCAATGCATATTTAAAATGACATGATCYCACCATTCCAAAGCAGTTCTCGTAATTAAAAAGTTTTGATGTACACTTGAGTGAGATCAGTCAGCATCTTATTCAAATCTGTTATTTAGGACTCCAAAATAGTTACATTTGTCCATTGTCACATTCCACAGGTATTGATTAGAACTCTATAACCCAAATGGTACATATGGTCACTTCTTTTTAAGACTGTATTACATCAAGGAAACTTGAGTTTCAGAAAAATATTCTTTCTCCAACCTCTCTTGCTGACTTCTCCCATTATGGACACTCTAATTTCAGTTATGAATCGTGCCTCATGAGAAACAGATACTGAAAGAAATGAGTTGTTTAGCTTTAAAAACATATTAAGGAGAGGCCTTATTGTTGTCTCCAGTTACCTAGTAGGAGGCTGTAGAGAAAATGGAGCCAGACTTTTTTCAGAGGTGCACAGTGGAAGGGTGGGAAGCAATGGACACAAGCTGTAACATGGGAAATTCTGACTAAATGTGAGATTCTTCTTCTTCTTTTTTTTTTAACCACGAGAAATTTTAGAATCTCCATCCTTCGAGATACTCAAAATTTTGACAGACAAGACCCTGAATAACCTGCTTTAATTGGATTTGCTTTGTGCAGGATGTTGGATTAGATGACCTGAAGAAGTCATTTTCAGCCTATATGATATATCATTTTAGGACTCTATATATTTCCCTGATGCAACTTCTGCCCACAGCTGAGCCATATATGAGGTCCACATAGTCTTATGCAGCAACAGGTGGTGACGCATTCCTATAGTTGTGGAATAATAATCTATATAATGCACAACAGATTGATTCTTACAAAAAAAAAAAAAAAAAAAAAAAAAAAAAAAAAAAAAAAAAAAAAAAAAAAAAAAAAAAAAAAAAAAAAAAAAAAAAAAAAAAAAAAAAAAAAAAAAAGTAAAAGGAATCAAGATGAATTCTTGTCCCATTACATCTGGGAGGAATATAAAAACCAAAGAACGGATCAAGGGAAGAGCAGCTCATATCTTCCAAACTAGTATGTTAAGACATAGGAGAGAGGTAGCTCAAAGTAGTCTTTACATGGATAGTCAATGCGAAATCTCCTTTAATCTATGTAGTCAAGTTTACAACAGAGAATTATGTCCTTCTGGTTTCACTAGATGGCTAACATGAATAACTAACTCTTACAGCACAGTGGCAGCTCTATTCTTGTAAGCAACCACAGACTTGTACTTTGCAAACCATGAAAATCTGAGATCTACCAGTAAAATATTGCAAAAGGCAGAAAAAGTAACACAAAGAGAGGTTGTGCAATGAATAGTTTCTATTCTAGAGATAATAACACATTGGGAAGAGTGAAAGAGGGATTAAACAGTAAAAGAGAAAGAATATATTTTCAGTTAATATCTTAAGAGAAAGGAAAAAAGGAATATAATAAYAATAATAATAAACAACCAGCAGCTAAGGAGGCTGTTTTATCAGTAGAATTAAAATGTTCCTCAATCAGAGCAGAAAGTTTGGCTGAATGGACAATGGTGATTCATGGAAGAAGTGGCCAGAAGTGACCACAAGGAAAATAAGAGAATAGCAGGCTGGTGCATATGGGGAACTAAGAAAATTCAAAAACTACTATCAGGAAAGTTTTAGCCCAGATTCAGGTTGGTTTTCGTAATGTTAGTAACATATAGGTAATTTCACATTTTCCCAGTGTCTACTATAGGTATTCCAATCTTGAGAGTGGCAGAATTCAAATCTACSGAATCCCCCAGTCAAGTGTTCTAGGCACAAGGTCATACAGTTCAGTTACAGATTGGGATAAGCAATTCTCATGACCTTAAGGTGACAGGTACTGGGTATTCATAGGAGATTACTCCCACATAGTCAATTTAGGAGGTACCAGAGAGCATAATGACAATTCAGAGACCTTACAGAGAGGTTTACCTAAAGAATCTTGCAGGCATGGTTCAAAATGGATTTCCTCACATTTTGTGATTTTTCCATAGTTTGTACATCAGAAGGTTCTCATAGAATCACAGAATCAGTAAGGTTGGAAGGGACCTCTGGAGATYATCTAGTCCAAMCTCCCTGCTCAGCAGGGTCACCTACAGCATGGTAGACAGGGTTGCATCCAGGCAGGCCTTGAAGATCTCCAGAGAAGRAGACTCCACAACCTCTCTGGGCAACCTGTSCCAGKGCTCCGTCACTCTCACAGRGAAGAAATTCCCCCTCACRKTCAGGCRGAACTTCCTGTGCTTCAATTTCTGCCCATTGCCTCTTGTCCTGTCACACGGGACAACTGAAAGGAGTTTGTCCCCGTCCCCTTGACACCCTCCCTTCAGGTACTTGTACACACTGATCAGATCCCCCCTCAGTCTTCTCTTCCCCAGGCTGAAGAGGCCCAGCTCTCGCAGCCGTTCCTCAGTGGGCAGGTGCTCCAGCCCTCTGAGCATCTTTGTAGCCCTATGCTGCACTCTCTCCAGTAGCTCTTGTACTGGGGAGCCCAGAACTGGACACAGTACTCGAGATGAGGCCTCACCAGGGCTGAATAGGGGGGCAGGATCACCTCCCTCGACCTGCTGGCAACACTCTTCCTAATGCASCCCAGGAGACCATTGGCCTTCCTGGCCACAAGGGCACATTGCTGCCTCACAGTCAACTTGTYATCCACCAGCACTCCCAGGTCCTTCTCTGCAGAGCCACTTTTTAGCAGGTCAGCCCAATAGTAAAGTTGATGGATTTTAAAAAATATACAAACAAATGAATAAAACAAAAAATGCAAACCATTCCTATGTTCAGCTAGAAGTGCTACGTGAGGCATTCCTTACTTTTCCCTTTATCTCCCTTACCAATACTGTAAAATRCTCTTTGATTCAATGGGATTGGAGATTATGCTGTGGGTTGTGGTGCCATATTGATGAAATGCCCTAGAGCTGGCCCACAGCATCATATGTTCCTGCATACAGGCATCCATTTCTATTTACCCTAACATTCATGGCCATACCATTGACCATTTAACTTTTTAACAGATAAAGTGACCTGAAGAATAGCCCTCTTTTCCCTCCTGTATTCAAGTCTCCTGTGTTCCATACAATTATACATATTATTTGTATRTCCTATTCAAAATAGTTACGTGAGAATGATAGTTATCAACCTTCTGTAGGAATATAGTGAGGAAAAAGAGGAATAATACAAACAGGAATTTTCAGGTATGATTCTGCTCCTTCCACAAATGCCTGAGGACTTAGTTGCTTCAAACAGAAGGCACACATATGGCCTCATTAGAAGTCTAGCACGTTCCAAACCTTTTCTGGATTTTGTTCCTTCCTATACCAGAGTAGTACTTATCCCACTCCTGCATATATTGCTATTACCTCAGTAATTTTTTGGATCTCAAAAACTTTTAATAAAATTATGCAAGCTCACAATTTAAAGCYATAACTGACAATTATCTACTTAGGGGGTTAGAAAATTGCCTTAAGAATGTAAAGTACGCTACCAATYGTATCTTTGTTATTTAATAGAGAGCTACTGTAATTTAGTTGGCGTGACTGTCATGTAATGGGCCACAGTAAATTCACTTCAGAAAAGAAGACCAAAGGCAGGATATATGCCACTGCAAGGGCTCTGAGGGTCCTAAATTTATATTTTCTTGTAATGCTAAAGAGGTTTTCCAACTCATTTTCCATTCCAAAGCCTAAATTCTCCAGACTGAATAAACCATCACTCRTAAATTCACTGTGACAAACAAGGAGGCAAGTGTAGGTACATGAAATATAGATTTAATAAATATTCTTTAAATACAGGGAAACTGCTGATATGCGTATAGCCTAACAGTGTCCCATCACGGACTTTTCAAAAACTACATCTGGTAATGTGCTATTCTTTTTAGTAAAGCTGCTGAGAACAGACTTTTTTGCCTTATTTCAATATCACTTTTTCCTGATGTTACTAAGACATGCAGGGATCTGAGACATACATTTAGACTAATGAGGAGATACACCTCAGAATGAAAAGATTGACTGTGAGTTACATTTTGTGTTGGAGGAAAGGTTGAAATATTTCTTATATTAACCAAATCCATTCATTCATGTCTAGTTCCAAAATTTCCTTGGCTTATTAACTCTCAGGTCAACTTGTACCTTTTAATTATTGATGCAAGAATAATACCATACAGACTTTTTTGACTGCTGAAGCTCTGGCAGTTTCCACTGTATATCTGCCTATCTAGATCTGAGCCTAGAACCTCAGTCTTTGAACATTTTAATAAAGTAAGAAAGCGAAGTATAGCTCTCTGTTCTTCCTTAGAGGGAAAACCCTCAGCAAAACTATTAAACAATRTAGTATCTTTATTATTCACTGTATTATTTGTGCCATATTATCATGCATTATTATTATACAATTAATCATAATGACTATAGTGAGGAAGATAGAGAACTGAAGAAATTCTGAATAGATTTACTTTAAAATATTATTTGYACATTAAAACCAAAGCTTTTTAAATTTTCAACATTTTCCAATAAAAACATCTTCAATAGTTATTATTATTTTAATGACAAGCAAGAGCATAGGAAAATCCAATATAGCATTACTTTTGGTTACTAATTAAAATATTGAAAAATTTGAACAAGATGGGGATTTTTCTTATGACTTGAAGGGGGGAAAAATAAGGAAATCTTCAAAGTACTAAAAAGACTTCGGCAAAAGRTTTGGTTCTGTAATAAGGTTAATAGTCTTGTTGTCATGCTACAGATGCACAAGAGTTCAGTTCATGGAGCAATTTTTGAATACATATGGCAGGAAACCAAACTTCTACCATTTTCTTTGTTTATATTTGAGATAAATCAGCATTACTCCTCTACACACATTCCACTATAAATGCAATCCCGTCTYACTTTACCCTTTAGTAATGTGCAATATTGTGCATGAAAGAAAGCCTTATTCTCATTTTATGCTAATTTTACTAATATTCTATCCCAAAACAGTACCTGCAAAGAACCTACCACATTCTGAGATTAATATTCAGTTCAAAATGCTCCAATGATTGGTTATATATTATAACTGGAATATTTTAAAAGCTACCCCATTCTAATTAGTAATATGATAGATTTTCTAGCTGGCTTGACTTTGCAGAGCAGTGATTGCAGAAGAGGTTACCATTAATGTGAGCTACAACAAGGGCTAATCAGGAACAAGTAAAACAATGTGTCAACTCACAAGAGCGATGATGATTTACCCTCAGAACACTATTGAATATCCCTTTTCATCACCCTTTTTGTGTGAAAAAAAATCTATACAAAAATATGGTGTCTTATTAAGTAGCCCAAGCACACGTCAGCAAAATAAATCTGTCTTCTGTTAAAAAAAGACACTTAAGAAAAAATCTTGTAACTCTGTTTGTGTAGTATGAAGGACACTTATCTTATTCATGAGACCATTTTTCCCCCCTGGAATGCAGACATTAAAGATATTACAATTTCCAATCTACTTGTAGTGTAATTGATTCTTTGATGTCCGTTTTCTGTGCTACAAACATTAAACAACTTGTCTGCAGGTCAGTGACGATTTTTATTTTAGTAGGAGGTTTTATTATTTTTTATGTAATTGATGAAAGCTTTCAGTTATTTATTTATTTTCTTGATACTATAGTGTGTGACCTAAAATCCTATGTTCATTGTAAAGGAGTAAGAATTTTGGAGACACCTGACATGGATAGGTTACTCTGTGCTTTCCTTACTTCAGGAAACATCAGAAAGATACAGAAATAGTGCAGGAATATATGATGAAAGCCACTGAGAAACTGGAGCAATCAACATATATAGACAGATCTTTAGAAGGAAAGAACAGCCTGGATAAATAATTATGAACTTTTAAACCAAAAAATAAGAGCTGWTAGGCATTTTTTGTATTCTCTCAAAAATGAAAAATATCAAAACATTTGCTGTCCTGATAGACTAAGTCAGCATTTTGAGAGTTCTTTTCTTAATTTAAAAGCAAAAAATTCTTGTCTCTACCAAACTATTTAAACATTAATGTTTTGTCTTGACCTTCAGTTCTTTTCTAAAATACTTCATTTAATATTAGAATAAAAGCAAYTTCTTATCCGAAGCAAAGAATTTTTCAGTTTGGCAACATCAATGAAGGCCAAGAAAGTGCAGGCGTAAGATGCACCAAACCGCCAAATCAAAGTCATGTGAGAAAACCAGTTTTTTCTTTAWGACAATTCTATAAATATGTAGAAAGTAAGATATAATATGCAGAAAGTGGAGTGCACTGTTCCAGTGCTCATTGAAGAAGTCTCTTTCCTATGTTCAGATAGAATTGGCAGTGTTTCAGTTTGTGCCCATTGCCTCTTGTCCTGGCACTGTGCAACACTGAGAAGAGAGTACTTGAAGTTTGAAGCTCACTAGCGTCGCACAAACAGAACAGAGTAGCCTCATCCAGGAAAATAGATAGGAATAGCGTGTGTGTGTGTGTGTGTGTGTGTGTGTGTGTGTGTGTGTGTGTGTAGTGGGGACACAGGCACATTCTCACTACTGGCTGAGCCTCGGGTCTGGGGACCATGGCATAGCTGTAGGGGACAGTGATGGAGTCCCAAACTCGACTGGGAGTCCCAGAACCCAGCAGATTCAAATTCCTTTTAATACTGACTGTCTACTAATCTATAACAGATTGAGAGTCATACAAAGATACTAATTCAGCAGAGCCATGTTATCATTCACTGCTTCTTGTTAGCCAGGACAGAGAACCATGCAGGTATTATGCAGRTATTATGTTTCTCTTCTGAAGTTCTCCAGGTGTCTCTGCTTGCATTTTGTCGTGTATGAGGTAGAGCTGTAATTCCCAGACCCAAATATGCCATGTATAATGTGAACACAGTTCAAACTCCATGCAAGGCCTTGCACCTAAACCTTTTGAATAGCTGCAGCAGAAAGCTACTGAAGAACAAGGCAAAGGTAACATATTGCCTGTTAAACTTTCTCGCTAAAGGTCTCTTCTTTGGAACCACCACAAGAACATAGTGAGTGGCTTTCTAAGGTCTGGAAGTAAATTGATTATGAACTGGAGTTTTGTCTACCAACAATTTTTAATATGTAATCTTGTCATGAGTGAACTAAAGTCATTAATAATACAGTAAGCAAAATGTGCTACAGTTAACCTTAAATTATAACTTACAAAGAGCGTTCTTGCAGTTTCTGCTATGATTTATGGGCTCAGTTTATTCTATGCAAATTCATGCACAGTTTCTAATAAGAGGGAGGAGGAAAGATAAAAGAGCCCTGAATATTTTATAAGCTTTTTCCACTTACCTTAATTTAGAAATATGAAGCTGAATATGTAAGTAGAGAATAATTACCTATTACTAATCTCCCACATAGTTTATCTATTTCAACCCTGAACATCCTGAGCAATGCAAAACATAACTGTTTTACTACCTGTACCACTGTAAATATGATAATTAGGTATACTTCAGTGCTAGTTTTTGCTGATACATGAGAAGATAGATACTGTAATATAATCAGGCAGTGCTGCACTATTGTTTTATATCCCTTTTAAAAATAATATACCTGCTGTTCAGTATTTCATTCATTGGACACAATAAAGTTAACTTTTAAGAGGATGGTGCCCTAGATAAGTTCCTTGAGCGTGCTTTTCCAGATGCAATCTTTAAATTTTAGAACTGGCGTAACAAATTTGGGATTGCTGCCATAGAACTTTGTGAGAACAGCTGCAGCAGGAATCAGCACTTTTTGCTGACTTCTCAGCACAGGAGATGAGGAGAGGAGAAGGGGGTGGAAAGGGAGGGAAGGGGATAAATTAAATAATAAATTAAATAAATTAAGATCAAATTGCAAATGGCAAATATACATCTTCCAATTAGGGGAAAAAAATCATTTGTTTTCCTGTAAATCACAATCTCATCTTGCATCGCCATCCTCATCCCCAAACTCTTTGCTGCTCACTGCCCCTACATATCTAACCTACTAGCACTAAGCACTAACTCCAGGTTCTCTCTTACTATTAATGTCTAATACATCTGCCCTTGTTCCTTTTGAGGGGGAAGAATATATATCAGATTTGGGTCTTAAGTGAAATTTGAGGGAAAAAATCTAACAAAACCAAAACTGTACAGTTTCACATGCAGAGTTTGTTGGTATACTTCTACCAGGTTTTTATTGACTGAAAGCTGCAGCCAGTTAGTGATTGGCAGCTTTTCCCTGTGGCAAATTCACATTTGATTCGACAGTTTATCAGTTATTGGAATTTCCCGCTGATAACAGAACCCAACCATCTATCCTGGATACCTCTATTTTATTCATGTCTTTACTGGCAAAAAAAAAAAAAAAAAAAAAAAAAAAAAAGCCACTAGCTCTTCAGTGGCATATAAAGACTCTCTTCTCACTAGGGAGCAATAAAAATGGCTTGGAGTAAGTAACCCAACTTCCCTGGCTCTATCTACCTTCTCATGACTTATGAAAGTGACCCTGCAAGGTATTAGATGCTCTTCCTAGCAGACTTTAGTCAGAGTTGAATAACAATTCTCCCCATCTGACTTTTGGCAGCTAACTGAACCACCTAAATTATCAATATACTCTCCCTCTGGCATCTACTATAGTCAGTGGAAAGAAATAATCATTTCCAGATATCATATTCCTACAGTTCACTTTTCACTCCTAAAGTAAAAAMAAAMAMAMAAAMAAAAAAAAAAAAAAAAAAAAATTGTTTTATAAATTTAACCCATGCTAATACAATAATTAACAAAATAAGAATCAATATAGTTGAAAGTGGGTTCCTAATTCTTAACTCTCCTAAGGTGTGCAATTATATTTGTGCAAAACGACCAATGAGTCATCCCAGCTGAAACATCAACAACAAAGTTGCATGAATACCAGCATACTCTGTGAATTCAGTGCAAGACTTCCTAAACAACTGTTTTCACTGYAGCAGCTGCTTTTTATAATTATGCAAAAGTTTTTGTTCTTAGTTATTTATCAAGTATTTTACTTAGGGATGTTACAGACATTGAGGTTTCCTTGGGTCTGTCCTTTCGCTGTACAAGAATGCTGGCCTGGTAACATCCCAGAGTTTTGACTTTTTTCCATTATTTACAGATCTATGTAAATCCTAGGAATGGCTACAGAGCCCCTGAAAGCATCTAACTTACTCAATATGCAGTATACACCTACTTCCTTCTGGATAACCCAGATGATTGGTAGCTTTAGCTGAAGGCTGCTGGGAATATTCACTGAAGTCATTCAGGAATTTTGGATGAAAAAGTTTATCAGGTCTAGAGTCAGGAAAAAAACAGTGAGGAAAATATAATTCTARGATAGCCATGTGACTAAGAGCTGCATAAAAGAAATAGCAATACAAGTGGCTCTAAGTTTCATCCATGCTATTAGGACCAGCTGCTGACTCATACTCTCCCCAACACGTCCCTGGTCACTGTACGGAGGAGTGCTAGGTGTTGTGGGCCAGATACTAGGGAACATGCTAACCACTGGCCTGAACAGACAGTCATGGGCCACTGCTCAAACTTCTGCCCTCACTCCATACATTTTACTAATATTGAGCTAGCCTACGCAATTCAGGGGCTGAAATTACTGGGAACGCTTTCTTACACAAAAGCCTTGTTTATCTCTTTTTCCACWGATTTCCATTAAAGAAAAAATCAGAAGGTCTCAGTTTATGTAGAATGAAAGCATATTTTAAAGCCACAAGAAACATGCGTATGTGTGCCTGCCTGCATGTTATCGCTGATGGCTTTCAGCCAACTTACATCTTGCTAATGAAGGTGTCAGGGCTTGTCACTTCTCAGGGTCCCTTCCCAGAAAAAAATGGCAAATGGGAACCAACCACATGAAGTGCCAAGAACTTCAATGGAGATTTAAGGACCATCAGTTCTGACTGCAGCCACTAGGGCTGCAGGACAGCCAACATCTCACAAGATCAGACCCATAGGTCACAAGAAGAGAAGCAGGACRAAAGAGGACATTGAATAATTGTGCTGATTGCCAGTGACTGGAGAAAAAAACAATCTTCTCATTAGCCTTTGTTTTATGGCAGGAAATTAATATAGCCTGAATCCTTGGATGAAGTGGAACTCAGTGAATCTCTCTCTYTCTTTCTCTTTCTGTCTTAAACACAGGCACATACACACACTCACACCCTCACTCTTTTCTTTTTTCTTCCTAAGATGTAACTGCTCTGGGAAAAGGAAGATTGCATTTCTTCGACGACTGCATTGTTTATAGGAAGCTGTCGCTATTGATCAGTGGTTAAGGCTGGGCAAAAGAAAACGGTTTACACTTTCCATTTTAAATGTGAGAAGACTAAATAATCTYACCAGCAGTGCCGGACAGCAGCTCCCTCTCACTAACATTTCTTTTGTTGCCATGCCTTCTGTCTCCAAGASAGTATGATACATCTCCCAAAGGAGAGATCCAACAAACAGACTGGATCTCCAAACCATGGTGGGTGGCAGCCCCTTCTCTTCCCCACCTTTCCTCCATCCCCACAATTATATTTCTGTAGGATTAATAAAAGCCAATAAAATGTGACATAAATACTTGCCCTGTGTGAAATGAGGACAGGAGTGGGAGCACAATGTGCATATGCATATGAAGTAGGTGTGAAGTAAAAACTCCAAGTTATTTCTGGCTGAAGATAAAGGGGTAATACTTGTGTCATTTCCATTCATTTCAAAACAAACTTTTTATTCTCTTTTGATTTAGTTCATTTTCAAGAGGAAGTCAGATTAACACAGTTTTGATCAAAACTCAATAGTTTTATGATGTATTTTGWTCTGAAATAACTTAAATCTTTTTTATATTGTGGAAAGGGAAAAGTCTAAAATGTTTGTTTAGTTCTATTCCAGACATAGATTTTCAGCTTTTCATTYACGCCACTACATAGAAAGTGGATTTTTGACATGCTGATATCATGGTAAAGTAACCCATTCACTAATGCCAGAATAACAGCCCAAGATCACATACTTAAGAAATGTAAACTTCATTTAACATGCATATATCTTCTAGAGCACCAAATTTTGCAGAATATTGTTTGAACTGCTCAATTAAATGTGTGCATGAAGGCTAGTGTATACCACAGGGAGTTCATCTTTTTCATATTCCTATTATTCTTATTACAACTGATCCAAAATTGAAACTTTTGAATGACTGAATGCACTGGGGAGTGTTGAATATAAATATGGCTCATGAAAAGATTTGCTAGCCATAGCAATTCCAAACTCAGACAGAATTCAAGGGGATAATTCTTCTATTGGTTCTGCATAGGTTTTGACTATTTCAGCCCTGAAGGAACAAAAAAGAAAGGAGTTTTTGAAGCCCAATGGATGCAGTAGGGAGGGCCTATGTATGAATTTCTGCAGGAGTAAAAATAAAGATATTCTGCAAGGGTTAAAATTGTACTGGCCTGTTCTCCAGATGCCAAAAGAGAGCTTTTAATTTTTCCAAAGGCATAAAGAGAAAAAGTGAGGGAAAAAAAAAGAAAAACAAAAAGAAACCCACATTAAAAAAAGCCACTGCTAGGAGGAAAATGAGAAAGTCAAGTTAATGGTTGGTATAGATGGTACCTGCCAACCAGTCAAGCTGTTTGATAGCACTGCTCCACAGACCCAAGGGGAGAATTGGTAACGCAAGGAAGAAGGGTTAGCAATACCTTCTAGGGCTTTTATGAGGCTTACTATCGATCACAAACCTTTGTTGTCTAGAAAAAAGGTAAAAGAATATCTAGATAAATTGGAATTGACAAAGCTAAGCAACTTAGAGAGMGAAATCTCTTGAGTCGCCTGTAACCACAGAAGAGATATTGAAAGTGATACAATCAATGTAGCCCAAGAAGACTCTGGGGAAAAATGACTTTACCCATCAAGTATCCATAGTTGGAGGCATGTGGTTGATATCAGTTTGTTTTGGATGATGTGCACACTGAGGCTTCCATCCTTTCTATAACTGTTGCTGTAATTTCAGGATTTTATGGAGATTAAATGGAAATCATCTTAATAATGTACATAATTCCACAGTTATTTTTAGTTCTAGGGAATACAGCAGTCTTTTGTGCATAATGAATAAGATCTTACTTTGTAAGAGACAGATGCTAAACAGAGGAAAGGGAGAAAAGGGTTACTCTATGCCCTCTATTTACTTGCCCGATCAGAGGAAGTAGGCCAGGAACAAGGAGAGATTGAAGACTACCAGGAGACCCGAGGGGAAGAGCTCACAAAGAGCTCTTGAAAAGGTGAGTGAGTGAAATGGTGTAATTTAAGGGTCATTGAAAGAAAAGGAAGAAAAAATGTAAAGAGAAACTGGAGCAAGGCAGATTACTGCATTCACAAAGCTTAGAATACTTGGGTAAAAAAAAAGAAAAAAGAAAAAAAGAACAACTTGCATTTTCTTTTCCCTCAGCCTTGAGTTTTAGCTGTTTTGCTTTATCTGTTCTTCTTTAGCTAGTCTTCTTTGGAGACCAGTTTA
Organism: Rhea americana; assembly: GCF_003343005.1. Taxonomy (NCBI): domain Eukaryota; kingdom Metazoa; phylum Chordata; class Aves; order Rheiformes; family Rheidae; genus Rhea; species Rhea americana. Next base: position 1,477,524 of record NW_028186901.1, read on the forward strand.
GAGCCAAACCCTAATCTAGGTGTTTTCTAGATCTCTGATCTCTCTGAACTGATATTTTTACTTTTTTATAAAGGGATCATAAGGAAACTAGCTTGGTAACCTAGCTGGGCAAGTCAAAAGACTCTAGTTATACAGAAATACTGCACTTGAACTAGAATCTGAGACACATTTTAGGAAAGAACTTAAACTATTCCTCCTCTTCATATGTGCTTAGACCATATATAGAACTAGAGGAATTTGTTACTGGCTTAGGCTAAAAAAAAGCAGATCTGTTTCATTTTTGTGAGTCATTTAGGCCCATGAGGTTAGTTTTAGAAATCTCAAGTGCAATATGATTTCAATAGATTTTCCAGTATTTGAGCAGTTTTCACAATATATACCCAGCTTTGCCCTGTGTTGCAATGATAGCCCTCCTCTGTATATCAAGTCCTGCTCTCAAAAGCAAACTCAGGTAGCATTCAATACTAAGGACCCATGCCTAGGAGACAGGCCAAGATTATAGTGTGGTGTCTTTTGTAGTGAGATTTCTAACAAGATTGTCTGATGCAAGATAAAGTAGGAGTTGCAACTAATCTAAGTTTGGACAGTCAATGGCAAAATGGACACATGGAAATTTTGAGGGGGCACATCCTGCACTGGCATATCAGGTCAGACACAATAGAGATATGGATTGAGAATTAAATGCTTCCTATTTTAAAACTGGCTCATGATTTGAAAACCATTGCAAATTCYTGGCCCCTCTGAAACCATGCAGCCTCCTTAATTCAAAGGTTGGTGGCTAAATACTAGCATTATATAACCTACTGTTGCAACTGACCTTTCACAGACCACCTAAATTAGGAAGGGTCAAAAGTCGCACAATCCAAGCAGAGCTATCCTCTCCCTGAAGAAGTTCTGTTTAGATAAAGCTTGGGAAATGCAAGGTGACAAAAAGGATTTCCRAATAAGATATGTCCATGTGTCTTCTGCATTTAACCAAAGGGGGACAAGAGGAGCCCTAATCCCTCCAAAAAACCCTGAGTTACTGTAAATGTTGTGTAGATGAAGTAGGATATGTAGGTAAAGAAGATCTCTGCTCTTGCTTGCTGGCCAAAGAGAAAACTGACAGAGTGGTTGGAGCTCATTTGCATGTCACTTCATATATCAGTTTAGGGCACAGTCACATTTTGATTTGAGGATGGGGCAAAAAAGCAGTGTAAGTCTTGTGGCATAATGAGAGTTACAAAGGAGAATTTCACCACAGACCTCAAGGGTGAAGAGGCAGCACTTCAGGGATGCCTGGTTGTGCTGCTTCTAGAATAAAAGAGAAAAGRCAGGAGGAATATAGTGGCCCTGGAAAAAACAAGGCTCCATTTCTTTCACTGGGGCAGAGCAGAAACCCTAGACACTAACAAACCCAGAGCATACATCAAGAGAAGGGGGCGAAACCAAGCAAGGAGTGGCAAGGAGAGGTTCATAACTTTACTGGATGCTCACTTGACAAGCTAAGTGATTTTGTGACAGTTGTGAAAACAAACTGTAGTAAGCCCAGCTGGATTCACCCCCCTTGCGGCTCTAAAGGTACGGAGAAGCTCTTYGCTCTCCATCAGTTACAGGGGTGGCTTAGAACTCCCATTCTCCCTATTAGATGACTCAGTTATGCACTTAAAATCTGGTGAAAAGAATGAAAGTCTTTATTCACATAAAGTTTGATCTGTTAATACTGAGTCARTTCTCTTAACCTCACTCACCCTACCACCGCTCCTGGTCACTCAGAGTTCCACATACAGTACTGAGTGGTTRCAAAGTGGAATTACTGCAGATGAAAGTAAAGTAGCCATGGACAAAGAGCCTTCAGTTTTTCTCATTTTTCTGGGAAGGGTGCAGACAGCGTTATTTCAAAATTTTCTTAAGAGATGTCAAGATATTCAAGTCCAAACCTGCAACACTTGCAAGAAAGAGCATGCACATGTGCCTCTGAGTCCAGATCTGGTCATCTGTATCCATGTGAGGATGTACACATTTCAATTCAAAGGTAAGGTTTGGGACCTTGGGATCTGTAAAATTTCAAGGGAACACACAGATCTGCATATAACTTTATGCTGAAAGGTACAAAATTGTAGCTCTACTGGAAGAACTGCAATGCCTAGAGTGGCCCTTAGGGCATAAAACCCTGCTGTATCAAATGATACAGCCTCAGCATGTGAATACACAGACATTATATTGAAGATTTTACATATTTAATTTCCTGGAAAAGACCAAGCTGCAATGATTTAAGCACTTGTTTGCCTTATTCAGGGCCATTTGCCTATGCTGCTTTTAGCACCAATGATGATATACTAAAACCTTTTGTTAGTAGGGGTACAAAATAARAACTTATCTCCTAATAGCAGCAGTTTTGCTATGTTTATGTCAGCGCTGCAGTACATGAGGACTGGCATGTCTCTGCTGATTTAAATTCTTCTGAATATAAGACTTCCAGAGCTGTAAACAGAGAAAGGTTACRGCCAGATCCTCCAGCTCAGATGAAGTTGCTTCATCACTTATTATTGTTTGGTTACAATCAAATTATTGATGTTCTCAACATTGCTGGGGCTACTGCATGATGCAAGCCACATGAGTGAGACAGTGGGAAACAAAGAAGAGAAAMATAATAATGCAGAGAAGAACAGAGCTCTTAACACTTGCATACACAATCATGCGGGAACTAAAACCGAGAACAGTGCAGCAGGACTACACTTATTTTTTTTATCTTTCCCCTTCTTCATGCATGATTTGAAAATCCTTTGCCTGAGAGAGGAAAAAATAAAGTTAAACATTCTCAGGAAAGCCAAGATGTCAAAGTGCAGCTTTTTTTTCCCCTTAAGCATATAAAATATTAAGAATGCTCAGCAAAAGCCAATAGGGAAGCTGCTTAGATAAGTAGATGAAAAATTAATTTTAATGCACAGAGGACTAAGTAATACACTTATTTCACAACCTCAATCAATTTTAATATTTTAGTGTTTAAARGTAGTCACTCCAGTAATATTTTAGAAGTTGCTTGTACCTCTTTTTATTAACACATTATATTGTTCTTTTTCTTTTTTTTTCCTGTCTTGTTCTCATTCTTTCTTTGCAATACATACAAGAAAGATCCCCTAGATGCATATCCTTCTTGGTGAATTATGATTATAGGGCAATTAACTGGTTCCCCCATTTCATGGTGTGGTACTCCTTCTCTAATCCTCTCTCATTCGAGAATAGAGAGATCTTGCAATAAGTGGAGGCCAAATTCAGTGCACTGAAAACTATCATCTTCAGCAGCAGTTCAGCTAAGTCAAAACAGAAGATCACACAGACATAGTCAGAGTAGTTGCTAATTAATCACTCCAAAAAAGTAACGCATGAGGGCCCAGTGTTCAGTACAGGCTCTAAAAACGCAGTCTGGAACTCTACTGAAGGTAAATGTGTTTAGGCCAAGCACCTCCACATTGTTGTGACTTTATTATCATTAGTGTCTGAATTATCCACCTTAAAGCTACCTCGTGTATATCTGTATGGGTGTGTTGCCCCATAAGGCTATAGTATAGGCATGCTATAACAGAAAATCCTTATCTGTCAATGAAAATTTTAAAAAAGCAAAGAAGAAAGCAAAAAGGAAAAAAAAAGAAACTCATTCTTTACTTACCCATTGGTGATTAAGATCAGAATACGGCCTTAGGAAAAAAAAAAAGGAGGAAAAGGAGAAGCAGCTCTAAAAATCAATTTACAAGCCACAAGTTCTATGCTGATATCCAGGTGGCTACATAAAGCTCAAAGAATCTTATTTTATTTCTATCACTACTCCTATTGGGTACCGGGGAAAATATACTTATTTTAGTCATTAGTTGCTCCACTATCAATGAAAAGGATTAAGTTGTCTGCCTTGTAATTCCTTTTAGGCATTCATCTCCAAAATCATACATTTGGTAATACTGCTAGTGATGGGCAAGCCATTTCCCCTGCACTTTTCCCCATAATTTTATTTGAAAGCAGCATAGATTTAAGTTGATATGAAGAAGGAACTTTCTGAAACTATTTACCTCTCGGGCAAAGAGATACCTTTTGCTTAATAATTTTACAGATAGAATTGGATAATATACAAATGAACACTGTATATTTGAAAAATGGCTGTGCATGCTATAGACAAATATACCAGCCTTATCGATCACATCTGCCTCTTCATTATACTAGATAGCCATCTTATTGGAGATAGATTTCCTAATTATCATAACATCATAGCAGTTAGGTAAAGAAAAGAGTGATTAAGAACTTTCTGCAATGTGGTGCAGAGAGAGGATTTTTTCCCCCCTAAGCTTGGGTGCTTATATTCCATACACAACAGATCTGCAATTAAGAATGATTTTCAGTCAGGGATGAGATTTAGGAAAGTACAAATTTCTCTGGTGATATGTGCAACTTCTTAATAAACCAGAAGTATGGCTCTCTGAGCATTTCCACAAGAAACAATTCTTACATGTTAAAAGGAACAGAACAAATGAAAACCCCTATGCTCACAGCACTCAATGTTTATATTATTTGCATAGCCATCGTGACACAAACTCATCAAAACAAGGAAAGTCCTTTTATGAATCTAAGTCTTTACATTTAATTATATGTTTAATACKCAATGATGTTTCCTGAATTTCCACAGTTCTATTGTTGAATAATGATACCTAAAATACAGCACAAATATTCCTTCCTCAGTGTGAGCTTTCTGATCTGATTTATAGTCACTTAGATCAGTCTAATAAYTCTTCTTTTGTATACCTGCACATTTTCATTACAGTTGAGAACATTCTTTTCTTTTTTCTTCCAACACTTGAATAATTTCTGACACTTTTCTTTAATTGCTTACTGTATGCTTTTTTTTTTTCTCTTTTCTTTTCCTTTTCTGATACTAAGGTGTCTGAGTCTGTTCACAATAGTCTAAGAACAGTCTCCTTAGCAAGGTAGCTGTTTATGAAACAAAGCTCTCTGGAGCATTATTACCATAAGAACTCTGGCAAAAATATTTCTCTGCTCCAGAGAACTTAGTTCAGACACGTCCAAGATGGATCTGTAAGGAATCAGGCTGGAGATAAAATGTTCTGATGAAAAATGTTTCTTTGCTTGTATGTTTTTCCTGTGAAAAATGAGTTTTCATTATATTCAAACAAATGTAGAGACTGTCCATTTTGATGATCTTTCTAATTTTGCAAAGCAGTAGTTTGAAACAGAATATTTATTTTAAAATCTTAGTTCAGACCTAATTATTTATTTTTGAATTGACATTTGAATTAAAATAGAATTTGAATGTCATTTTAATTCACGAAGCCAATTTGATATAAAATTTCTGCTTCAAGTCAACTTTTCAAAATGAAACATTTCATTTCAAATCAACATTTTGATTCAATGTTTCATTTCGAACTGTCAAAACATTTTATTTTGATTGAAAAAAAGATGATTCAACCCTTCTATTCCTATTTCTGAAACTTATCATTTCAATCTGTTATAATATCAAAAATAGTTGAAACAGAATTTTCCAACAGATATAAATCTCATTTTAACTAATTCTAATATAAATTATTCTTAAAATAAAATAAAAATAATTATTGTAAAATTCTAACAAAAAAATTAGATTGCTCAAAAATATCTGAATATAAGTACCTTACTTCCTAAAATTATCTTTTTCTCTGACAAAGACTGAATAAATTGGACAGGTTTATATATATGCTGTACACACGGTGATAAAACAACTTTTGGGTGAGGGTATCATCTGAGAATATTGCAAAAATATATTTGGAGTTGATAGTAAAATAGGTACATTTTATAATATGTTGATATTATAATTAAGTGAATTATTATTAAAGTTTATACATCATGAAAAGTAAATAATTAGGATGGAATCAAAAGTAAAATTAAAAGTAAAAATCTAAACTGTATTTAGCAGTGATATTTCTTAGGTATCTATTGAAGTATGTAGCTATTAAACAAATTTTTTTAATTCTCTCCAATCATCTCCAAAGATCAATATTTTGCTATTTCTTTTCTTTTAATTAAGTATAAGGCTTCATTATTATTTTCCAAATTGTAATTAAGTGTTTAAAAAACAGACCCACGTGAGAGTTCCCTTAGAAAATAAACATGTTTTTAAATAATAAAACAAAAAGAAAGCTGACCTTATGAAACACACTTGTCTGAGCAGAAGAAATTATTTTTATTAGCGAAGCCGATTTACTCATTATCCAATAGCAGTTTTTGTAAAATATGATTAGRTTACATTCTTAATTGTAAACTGTATAAGTGGACAAAAAATAAATAGTATAGCACAGAAAAATAGAAAYAAAAATCCCTCACAAATATAGTTTTTGGCTAAGAAATTCTTTCTCCTGTTTATTCCTTTTTCAAACTGTTTTACTTACATTCTTCATAAGAGGGTCTGATGCTGCCCTTTATGCATATTATGGACAATATTTTGCATATGAACTATTGACTCTGATAACTAAATGTTGCTCAGATAAAAATCCAAACCTATTAAAATATTTACAGATCTTAGCTGAAATAAATATTGATAATAGACTTCATCCTGGAAGCACTGATAGATATTTTGAGAAGCTCTTTTCTATTTGCACAAYGAATTAAAGCAATTATTGTTTCTATCACTGTAAGCCCTAGAGCCTCCCTTATGTTATATACTTTAGAAAGACATCTGTCTCAAAGACTTGACAGTCTGCATAAGGGGAAAAAGATTGGAAAAATTTAGAGTAATGAAAAATATTCAAAAATTGACATGATAATGTTATAGCTGCAAGGCTGGTCTTTGGAATTACCATGGAGAAAATTGAGATTTACTTTCCTAGGCACAATTTGCAGGCAGAAGACTATACTAAGTTCTGTACTTAAGGAGAAATTAAGATTTGAAACCTCATTAACATTTTCTTTGTTCTTAAACTAGAGAGAGAGAAAGCTGCATTCCTGGGCCAGGCAGTTGAGTCCACACTGTTGGCAGGACACGGACTCGGCATTCACTGTCTTCAGTCCTACAAGCAGGCTTGCTACTGCAAAGAAACTTCTCAGTTCCCTGCCAATCCCAGCCCGAGTGCAAGCTGACATCCCTGTAGGGGAGGAGGACCCGAGAATGACCTGCTTTGGCAGTCCCAACTGCCATTCTTGACCTCTGAAAGTGCAGGTGACGTCTTTGGAGACCAAGGTGCAAACTGACTCACCCATGTTTAAGAACAACTGGCACAGCTCCTAGTCTGGAGTGCATAGCATCACTGGAAGCAGTGGTAGAACTTCACTGACATTAATATAGCTGGAACGTCTTCCATTAAAAAATGCTTACGTGTATGTACATATACATGAAAAATGCATACAGGATGAATTTATCTGATGTAAAATTTCTGTTGAAATCAAAACACACAGAAGGATGTGGTAATGAGGATTTCAGTAAGTTCAAAATACAATATTAAATGCTTGGAGTTTTCTTAAGGGATTTTTGTATTATACATTGAGAGAGTAATGTAAAATGCAAAAGGAATGACTTTGCCTTAATCAAAGCAGAGCATTCAGTTTGGCTAGAGACTAAACATTTTGGAAAATGCAATTGTAAAGGGAATTTTTCAAGTTAACCATTTTTTTCTAGTCTGGAACAAGTAAAAATATGTGAAAATGATATTTCTTACAGAAAAAAAGAGATATTGTAGTTTTACTTCAGTTTTGCTTTCTAGATTTATGCAGATTTGTTTTTGTTGTTGTTATTCCAGGACAATATTTTCAATCTGTGTTTCTTCATCATATAATGCAACTCCTGAAATAAATCCAGGAAGTTTATATATAAGCTACATACATAAATCATTGCMCTCTTCATTCTCTTTCTTTCTCCATTTTTCCTTCTAGTCCTCATTCTGCCTCCATGTAATATGCTACTTTTGTGGCCTCTTACAAAATCTTCCAAATACTAACTTTTAGTAAGCAATTTTCTAAATTAATCACATACAAGGAGTCAGTTCTCTTTCTCTTAGAATTTTACCAAAGAGAGAAATGCAAAGAAAGGATTTCCTACTGTCATTTCAGTTTTGTATTGCTTCTTTTGCTCTTTTTCATTTCTTATTTTCATGCAGCTTGTTTCAACTRGCAAGAAAGAAACATTCTCCAATTACTGTAGTCTTTAAATGATGCCTTTTTTATTGTAATTGATATAATTTTCAGCATGCTCTTAAAGTCAAAATGGAAGGATTATTTATTTATTTTGTTGTTTTTTTATTTATTTCACATAATAGGGCTGGAGAAGGTCAGAACATTCAATTACAGAAAAGGCTAGTAAAGCCTCCATGGACAGGGCATTATTACCAGAGTTTTTACAACATTCCAACTGTCAGTTTCTAAGTGTAATTTCCTTTCTGCTGTGTACGGAGAATTGTTGGAGATACAGGGATGTTTTTAAGACTGTTATCTTCTTTACCATATAATGCAGAAATCAGCTTCTAAAGTCTCTCCCTTTCTGCCCCATGGAACAAATAATGAGTCATGCCCCATTGAGTGGCACATAATGGAAACTGGCCTCAAGAGCAGAACAGATTAAATCAGATACGATAGTCCGTGACTACGGCACAGCAGTTAGTTTCAGGGGGTCTTCACTAGGACAGAAGATGAAGAAACCGGGAACTTGTGCACTGTTAGTTTGGCTTTGCAAATGGTGCAAGTATTGGGAGGAGAGATTAAAATTTCTTTATCAAATAACATTTAAMATCCATTGGGAAAAGAATCACCTGTTTCTCAGAGTAGATCCAGCTTGCAGAATASGATGTCCAAGCTCAGGTGTCTATGTGGGAAGTAAATTTCCAAGCCTTCACACATCCAGTGGCATTTGAGATGCGTTAGAGTATTAGAGCTATCCACCTGGATATGTGTGATATGATGATGTGGGACTATGGGATACCCATGGCTTTTCAGACAATGAGCTGGAAAACAGAGTGACTTAGTGCATCTCATTTGATTCTAAACCCTTATGCTCTAGGAGCTGAATGAAGCATCACTGAATGTACTATTTAGAGGTCCACTAGAAACTCAGACATCAACCTCACATGCAGGGACTTGCATGGGGTCTTCATCTGTGAACTGAGTATCACCTCTACATAGGAAGCATCCTAAGTTCATAATCACTGGGGAAATGCACAGGTCTTTCAGCAGTGAATCAACTAAGGTGACTGCATCATTCCCTGGAGATAATTTTCTCTGGAAAACTCTCTAGATGAATAGTTTTTAGCTTAACTAACTTGGTAGACGTCTGCATTTTAGAAGGGTGAATGCAAGCAATGGTGTCTGGGGGGAAAAAAACAAAAAACAAATAAAAAAMCACAACTAAACAGAACCATGTTAGCTTAGAGATGGTTCCTATTAGCATCTAAGTGTGTCCTAGCTGATTGCAGAGTGTGTGTCAAGTCCAGTGAGTACAACAGTTCAGATGCTGAAATGAAGCTGGTGCCATTTTTGGCTGGCTGCCTGTTCAAATCAAGCTGAGCTGAACAGGAACCAGCATCTGGTGGTGGTTTATGGCAGTAGGTCTCACACAGCTTGCAGATCTCCRAAGTACAGGACCGCTATGCATTGAGTTGAGAGGATTAAGTACAGAAATAGAGTGCTCCAGCAGGTAATCTCTGTTGCTAAGGAGATCTTTCTAGACTGATCACTAAAACAAATGCATCAATGTTTCCGTTCTTTCCAGTGTCATCTTTTTAATAGAGATTAGTGTAAAGTCTGTCAGCAATCAGGCTCTTAATGCCATTTACATCAGGGAAATAACAAAAAATGAGAAAACTAGCATGGCCAGGCTTCTGATCATAGCTCATAAACAAAGTTACAACCTTGGATTTGAGAACTAGCTTTCCTAGAAGAATTCTTCTCTTTTGTTCAGTTCCTGATCCAGCTACCTTCACAGCTCCTATCTCAAACAGTTTTGTGAAAGTTTGTCATTACATACCTTGTGGGTCGCAATGATGTATTTCTGTAGGAATATGCTGACATTAAGTTCCTGATTTTTATAATCCATATTCCTACCCGAACATACCCCACTGCTCTCTGTCTCTAKCTTTTGGGTCTGCAGTTTGATCTATAATTTAAGATGAAAGATTCACTTCTTACATATTGCACAGACACAAGTTAATTGATGGTCAAYGGCCTGAAGAATCTGGATTATGGCACTGTACGTTGGATATGGTGAATGCTTTAATTAACGCTCCACCAGTATTAACTCCTTATATTTAAAGTGGTTGCAGTCTACCAATGTCATGTCTGACATAAGTACACTTCCTACTTTCTCCAATCTATTTAAAAAGAATAATTAAACATGTAAGAAACACGTTAAATCACTGAATTTCCACCAAGCATTATTGTAATACAAGCTACCCATTCAAATAGRTATTTGGGCAAAATGTCTGCTGGTYCAGTTTCATTGGCTCTAATCAATAGAGAACTGGGGTTTCCCAAGGGAAGATGTTGGATTTTAAACTGATTTTATATTTGAGCTTGGCCAAGAAGCCATGATAAATTAATACATACTGCATTCAAAGATACTGAGGATTTTCTCAATTTCTAATGAGTCCCTATATCTCTAGCACTTTCTCTTAAAAAATAAATTATTACAAAATACTTTTGCTTCCCAAATTCCCCACCCTCAAATCATGGATATGTCCATTAGTTAATGATTGAGTTGAGCTATTTGGGGTGGGATGCCCCCAATAATGGGAAAGYATTATGTTGGGAAGAAAGGAATGCAAAATATAAAACCATCTTCTCCTTCTCCATGAATGAACTAAAAGCCTTATTCTGTCTCTCACTTACTTCCTTACCCATTCCACCCTCCCCTGCAAAAAACCCTCTTGATATGTAGGAAGAATTTTCCTTCACTAATGATATTCAATTGTTCTAAGCAGAAAAAAAAATAGTACTAAGTATAATGAGATGCCAAATACAAAAAAGCCATGCTGCTCATCTCTAAGCCCTTCTGTTTCTTGAAGTGAAAACTCATTTTAAGAAGATTATGCTGCATATATTAGAAGATGGGCTGATATTCTGCATTCATACTCTACTGGGGCTTTGGCAGTAAAAGAAGGAGAGAAAGAGAAGGAAAACAACAAAGCTAAAAAACAACATTTGTTCCTATTTACCTAATACASTAATATGAGGAATAAGTCTGTATTCATTCATTTAGACTTGAATACATATATAATCTTATGGATTCTTCACTTGAAATGGACTCATATAGTATTTTTGATTAGCAAGCAAGTTACAGAAGATGATAAGGTGGGATTTGAATGAATCCCAAATTCAACAAAAGCTACACAATTTTCCTGATTTCAGGGAAACAAAAACTCAAGAAAATTCCTTTATTAGAGGAGAAGGGCTCAGATTCACCACAAAATACTTCTAGAGCTGTAAAAAAGAAAGGTTTAATTCTTTTGCTGCATGAGGGGAAGATAATATATCTCCAAAGAATGACCAGTTGCATGTAAGTTCCTTAATGAATTTTAATGTACAAATCCTTTCCAATTCATATCAAGGAACATATTTTTGGRGTCGGTGTTGAAATGATAACCTTTAACATTTAACCTTTAAGATCTTTAAGGTAGAAAAGTATACAAATAAGATCTGCGGTTAATTTTTGAATATTTATTATACCAATTTAGGATTAACTTCAACTATCTAGGGTTGCAAGTGAAAGCCTTCCTTCATCCATACCTCTTTCTCAGGCTCATCTAATTTATATTTCAAAATGAATAAATATAAAATTAGGTTACTGACCTCATGTTATATTGAAGGCATATTATATTATGGTCCTGCTGTGAGTGAAGGGTTAGGCCAGATGACCTCCAGCCTAAGTTATTCTGATTCTGACAGTTATTTCAGGTAAAGTCTTGTCAACTATATTATTTTATTTTATTTCATTTCATTTCATTTTATTTCATTTCACTTCTTTCAGCAGTAGCATTCTGGGAAGAAATAAGGGCCTGATCCTGAATCATATTTTGAATGATTTTGCATTGTGCATGAGCAGAATTAATCTGAGTTGTAACTGGACAAAAACAAATTGGATTTTTTCTCTATATTACATTTTTTCACTTCTTGTAGACCTAAAGCATAACTTCTTTATCTCAAAAATAGATAAATGAGTAGTATTTTTCCCATTAATAAATTTATATACATACATATATATACACATATAAATACATACATAAATACACATATAAATACATACATAAATATATATTTGTACATGTGTGTATGYATATATTTATATATAAACACACATACATATACATGCACACAGCCCAAGATAAAACAAACACATTTTAGGTGCAAAGAAGAAACATGTTTAAAAAGTCAGGTACTTAAAGGCTTTAGAGGCCAATTTAATTTTCATTTGTGTCTTGCATGCTTAAGAGTCTCATTTTAATTGAAATACAACGGATTTAGACTTCTGATTACTAGGCTACCTCTGAAAATTAAATTTAGGCTCCTAAATCATTTACGCATTTTGAAAAAAAAAAAAAACTTCTATCTTTTAAAATGTACATCAGTTAATACAAGTTCAAAAGATTAAAAATGAATCTCTTCCATGACTAAATGTAAATGCTTTGACTATACCTTCCTAATGAAATGAGAAAAAAAATATTTAAAACTGGTCAAAAGAAATTGGTTATTAATGACAAGATTTTAAACTCAGAATCTTTCTAACTACTCCCCCAAATTAATTAAAATTTCAGTTCTACAATATCTTGAAATAAGATAATATATATTTTTGAATCACTTCCTTCTATTTTCACTTCAGAAAATAAATAATCTGTTTTTCAAATTTCTAAAAAACAGTAATCTATAGTGTTAGTAAATAAAGGACAACCAAAATAAACTAGAGGACRTGTAGACAATTTTTACGATTGTACCTCTACCTAGAATGAAATTTCAGAAACTACTTATAAAAGGAAAAAAAAGAAAAAACACTTTCTGAAAGAACTTGGGAATATTTAATTTGTTTTTGTTGTGATACTTTTGTTTACATTACTTATCTACCCACTCCAATACCATGGTGTGTCAGACCTAAGGTTCCTGATCAGAATAACTTGAAATGCAGTTCATGAAAGTTGAGCAGTCTGAAAAATATACGATCCATCTAATGTTTTATGCATGCCTATAGGTCGATAATGTTATTTATCATTACAGCATACTGGCATGTAGACAGAGCCCGAGAGAGGACCACATGGCTGTAAGCTGAAGGGAAGTACAAACAAATGACATCCAAGCAGTGGTAGCTATTTGGTAGCAATTATCAGTTTGTGAGTAACTACAGAAAAGCTGTGGAAGAAATGACCTATGACCACAGCTGGTGCTTAGAGACCCTTGTAAGCTGTGTGGAATAATAGTGAACAAACTTGATAGTTATGGGACAAAGTAAATTATTCTGAACTAAGCTGTAGTAAAAATAAACGTTTTATAGCTTACATGTGCTACTTGAAATGACATTACACAATGTCAAGAAATGCTTTAAAATTAACACAAGAAACAAGTGTCCAAATTAATGAGACTCTATTGAGCAGTTTGTTTATTTATGACTGCCACCTCAAATTTTAATCAGATAAATCAGTTGATGTTTTCCCATGGAAGTAATAATAACAGTACTCACGCTATATTACCTAATGTGCTGCGCTTACGAAGGAATGAATCATTGCAAATGTCGCTGTAGCAAAAYTGTGTATCTACCTATTGCAAACATTGCACACAGAAGTAAAACTGCAGTGAGTGTCAGCCATACGGATTGCCACCTGGAGCCAGACTYTGCTTTCTCTGGCTAAAAGGTTGAGAGGAAAGAGAGAAACCTTCCATTGCCTCTCCTCTTGTTGACTACGGATGTAGGAAAAGCTGTCTTCTGTAAACTGAGCACTAGAGAGTTAGAAAGGCAAGAGGGGAAGACATGAAATAAACCCAACAGTGGCTTGCAGGACGAGTGACTGAAGGTCACCCAATGAGTTGGCAGTAGAGCTCAGTGGTTTCRTAGTTGCTGTCCTTTGAGCATTCCTCTAAACCTCTACTTTTCAAGCGTTGGTCCCTGAAGTGCTCTGTGGTGCTCTCCAGAGCTACTTCTATCAAAACAGCAAGCTCAGAATCACTTTTCTTGAGCTGGCATTCCCTGCTGATTCCTGCCCAGCCTGCTACCCCTTAGGGGCACATGGGTTGTTAATTTGAGTTTCTCTTGTCTAGGTATTTCCTTAACAGGGTGGTGACTGCAATTCCTTTTGCAGAAGACATCACATTTGAAGGACGGTCTACAAAAGAAGACTAAATCAATTTGCTGGGCACGTGAGAGATTCAATTAATGGAAAGAAAACCTGCACTAGTAACCTAGAGACTTTCCTCCAGGAAGAACCAAAAGGGTCCAAAGGAGGGGATCTAATAAGAAAATTCCATTTTTCTTGTTAGTTCATTTTGTTTCTCTTCAGCTCAGGATGTTGTTGAAGTTACTTTGTTCACAGTAATGTGTAGTAAAGTTGCCACACAGGAGATATGAGAGTAAGCTGAGAAGGGAAGTGTCTCTCCACGAGCTACCTGCCACAAGAAGCAGAACTGTTTGCACTGATCTTCCAGTCTGTACGATCTATCCAAACCTGCCAGATTTCTGAATATTTGGAGAGGGTCATAACGTCTGGTGACACCATAAAAAACGGATATTTCCTGTCTTATCTTCACATTGATCAAGCCTATTTTTGCCATGCTCTTATCTATCTAGACAGTAAGCCTTTAGCTCCAGATTCAGTTTAGGTTCTAATTTTGCTGAACCTTTAAACTAGGATCATAGCTACTTTTTTTTTTTTTTTTT
>NW_028186901.1:1492434-1495896 GCF_003343005.1 Rhea americana
TGACTCAGCCTTGCAGTGACCACAAAGAGAAACTATTTTAGGTGYCTCAGTTAAGTGCTTAAATTAAGGTGGAATGAATCTGCTTCTTAAAGATTGTGGATGTCCCTTGAATAGCATTTAGTACAATGAAGAGTACAACGGTAATACAAAATAATATATAGTAATAAGTTGCACAAGTGAAATTGTTTATTACAAATAAAGCCAAATGACATCCCTCAGCCAAGAAGCTTGATTTATTTCCTTTTTCCTGGCATGGCTTACAGCATGTGTTAGCACTGTTATCCATGCATTATAAATATTTATTTATGTATTTATACTTTATGCTTTTACAGGCCAGTAAAAGCAAATAACTGAACAAGTTTACAGGCAGTTATTTTGGTGTTTAATGGAAATAATAATCTGCAAATGTCCTGTTTTGTGAGAGCGCTGAGCTGAGCTTCTCCAGGGAGCCACTTATAGAAAGTAAGACTTTTTTTCTGTGGGTGCTGGGAACCCAGATTTTCAGTTCCTTTTCTRTTCTTTGCAAGACAATGGAAACAGCAAAATTCTGTCAATGGTACTGAAAGTTCTCAGCAATTTTCCCTTTCAAGAATAAAATTGGCACATCRTGATAAGTTACAAGAATGACAACAGTTTGCCATCGTGATTTAATAACAAATAATTCAGGCTCTGTCCTCCTGTCCTATACAAATATTTATGAAAATTCTCACTCTTGTCTTTATGATAAATCATTTTTAATTTTTCAAAAATAAATTATTTTATTACTTAAGGRTGGTAAAAACAACTATTCTTCTCTTTTCTTTCCTCCTTGATAATAAGGAAAAAAGAAGGAGTAAGGAGGGAGGAGGGGAAAAGAAAAGGAGAATCCAAAGACAGACTAGAGGGAGAGCTTTTAACCAAATATAAACTGAAGAAATTTCAGTGGCAGTGATTTTGATTAGTTTGTTTGATTTACTGTTCAGTTGTTTTGCTGAAAATCAAAAAAATCTACAGAACATTCAATTTACTATAGAAATGTACATATTTTTAATAAAACAGCCATGCTTCTTCAAAGCATTTGCACAAAGAAATTTTCCAACTCCCCCCCCCATGTCTCATTTGCTCCACCTGTCTCCTTATTACAGATTCATCACTACAAAGAGGCTTTACTTCACTGAAAGATYACATATGAGAAAAAATCTTATTTAGCTTAGAACAAAAGTCACCCATACACTATGGCAGGCACGGTGCAGCCAAGGAGAGGGGATGGCTGAGAACAACTACATTGTTAGGGTTGACCTGTTGGAAAGCAACTCTGTGGAGAAGGATCTGGGAGTTCTGGTGGACAAGTTAACTATGAGCCAGCAAAGTGCTCTTGTAGCCAGTAAGGTCAACGGTATCCTGGGGTGGATTAGGAAGAATGTAATCAGGTTGAGAGAGGTGGCCCTGCTCAGGTCCTACTCAGCCCTGGTGAGACTGTGGTTGGAGCACTGTGTCCAGTTCTGGGCTCCCCAKTACAAGAGAGACATGCAACCGGAGATAGTCCAGTGTAGGGCTAYGAGGATGATTAGAGGTCTGGAGCATCTGCCCTATGAGGAATGGCTGTGAGAGCCGGGCTGGTTTAGCCTGGAGAAGAGAGGACTGAGAGGTGATCTTATCAGTGTCTACAAATACCTTAAGGGAGGGCGTCAAGAAGATGGGGTATCTGTAGAATATCTGGAGATATTCTGTAATTCTATGATTAGAGGTTCTCATCTATGCTGGAAGTCAAATATCTTCTTTAAACCTTGGTAAAGATAATTAAAGCAAGGCAGCACAAAAATGATGAAAAGACCAATCTCTTGCTCATTTCTGTTCTAAGAGGAGTATATATGATAATCAAACCCCTGGTGAGGGAAATCTTTGTAGCAAGTTTCCAGACACTGGTGTCATCCAGMTGTCCCAGTAATTTTACCGTATCTCTTCACCAGCAGAGCCTTTTATTTTCCTGAATAAGCTTTTTGTTACTGCTCTTGTCTTGGGTTTGTTTTTGTTTATTGGTGGGAGGTCTTTTTTATATTAATGATAGATGCTAAGTTTATTTATTTTTTGTAGTGCTAAAAGAGGGGTGAAAAACCTGTTGAATACTATATTACTTTCCCTCCACCTTCTTTAAGCAGTCCAGAATTCAGCTTACATTTTGATGGTGGTTTAACAGGATTTGATTAAAAGAAGTAAACTAATTACAATGGAAATGCAGCTCTGCAAAACTTTTAGAAAAACACATTATTTTGTTTTAGGGTTCAGTTAATACACATTCATTTATCATCTTTATAAGAGATGTACAGGGCAATGATGAATAATCCCTGGCTTCCAATCAGGAAATGTAAATTATTCTTCCCTTTCTTTTTTTTTTTTTTTTTTTGTTTTAATGAATAATGCATACTAGTAAATTTGAAGAAAAAAAAATGGTGCCGGAAATCTGGCAGGATGTAATGACAAGCAAGGAATGTAATATGGTGTGTTACCAAACAAATCTCTAAAGAAGAGCTAAATGCTGCATTTCTTTCAGTCACAATTACATCATCAACTTTGAACTTGGAGGAAACTCAGCAAAGTACATAGAAAGAATGAGGAAGGGAATAGCGCTCCCTGGGAAATACAATAAATAAAATTCAGCTCCTACCTTTTGTTTCACTTTTCATAGTGGGGCCCAAAATCATGCTGCCTAGCTTGAGACATTCACCTGCCTACCTGAAACGCTTTAATCAAAAGTGTCAGTAATCCTGGCTCTCTCTGTAGGCAACAGAGACAAATATGCATTGTTGTACATTAATAATATCTTAGGTTGACGGAACTGGTTAAGCTCTTAAGCTCATAACCTTGCTCCAGTGCTGAAAAAAAACATTTCGAGTGATTGGGCTTTTACCTTAGATCATGTCTTTAAATGGCTAAACTTAGATGGGCTGAATCTAGGTCATAGTTTAATCCTGCTGTCACACACAGGAGTCAACTCTAATGAAACCAGCTGAATAATCACAGCTAAAACAAAACAAAACAAAACAAAAACCTGTACCTCCAGAAGGTCTCAGTGGAAAATGTAGAGCTATGTGCATGTCACAAACAAGGAACTACGCAGGAAGGTTCTCATGTATTTCCCTGAAGTGTCAAAACTCAGTGAAGACTCTTCAGAGTCTGCTCCTTACAGCTGAGATCTTGAACTGAAGGAAACGCCAGAAGGACTTTGACAAGCAGATTAGACAACATGGAGAACCAGGCTAGAGAGTTTATTCTGATTATTAAATGTAGCATTGCAACCTACAAACACTTTTTTCTTTTTTTTTCCTTTTTAAAGCCAGTACCACTTTTGGAGCCTGATTGAAAKTTATGAGCTATTAAATTCACCTCATCTGTGCCATGTGCTTTATGAATAAATCTTAGATTTTACGTGAGGTGGTTGGACAAATACAGTGTTACACTCAAGAACAGCCTTTATCCTTAAAA
>NW_028186901.1:1496254-1529842 GCF_003343005.1 Rhea americana
GTGACTGAGGGTGAACATTAATAAATGCATAAAACAAGTTTGTTTGAAAGATATTAGGAGGGAAATTTAAACTGTTACATCATTTTCTTGAGTACTTTTAAGTGTTTTGATTTTTAATTTTGAATAGGAAAAACTTGGCTAAATAACTGGAGAAACAACTATACACTTAGTTTAGTGATAACACTTAGTTGGCCTTAATCTYTTCTTTGTGCATATCTCATTTTTCTCGCAAAGTAAAGAGAGAAAGAAAAAAATCTTTCTATTTCAATTTACTACACTGATTCCCCTGTGGTTCCTCCTCTAATTTGTTTTTGTTTTGAAAGTTTTATTTTTGCAATAGACTTGAAATTTTTTTTCAGAATTACAGTTAACAGTTTTTTTCATTTAAAATCACTTTCGGTTGAAAAATTCTTCTGTTTTCTAAGAAATTGAGCTTCCTTATTACTAATCTTTGCAATCTACATATCAGTTGCTGTTAGTCATTCAGAGGAGTGTTTATGATGAGGGAGACGATAATCCACAAAAACATAATATTATCAAGAAGAACAGCAACAGGAGAGTTAGATAGAGAAATTCCTAGTAAACACAAGAAAAAAATTGTCCTTTAGATTTTTGGGGCATCCAGAGAATACCAAAAAGAATGTTGCATCTCACTTTTGTGTACTTAGAGATAATTGTGSGCATATTTTATGGTACTTAAGTATGTAGTCAGAGATATAAGGAAAATGGGCTTCTAAATCACATTTGATTTCAAAGGGATTTGGATTGCTAAAGTTCCATAGATGTCTTTAAATTTCTGGGCCCTAACTACAGATCTATGAACATAAATCAGACTGCTGAATAAGCATTTGCATCTTAAAATCAGAACCATCTGAGCAAGCACATGAAATGATCTTCCTACAGAAAWGTGACTGCACCAGCTCTGAGAAAGTAGCTGTTCCCCCTGCCCCCCATTCTCCCTTCCGAACACCACAAGCATTGCTACAAGAGATTATCACGGTTTACGAGTTTCTTACAGTTCACTAAAATAATTTGTAGCTCTACTGCGTTCTTTTGGTATTGAAAAGATGGGTTAAGTCTCTGCTGATGACCAAATGGGTTACAGCTACTTTTTAATACACAAGAGCATATTCAGAGTATAATTAATAATTACAACGACTATTGATAAACATACGTTGATTCTGAAATGATGTTTCCTTCTTGGTTTGGTAAGAAATTTGAAATGATAAGTTTTATTCTTTTGATTTGCACATTCTGTTGCTGCTGCTAATATTTATTTCTTCCTATCTCTCCCCCTTCTATCCCCAAGACCTCCACAAATCCCTGGCTTCAGGTTCYTATGTAAAAAGATATTTCATGAATGGATAAAGGCCAAGATCAGGCTATTTCATTAGGACACAGCAAAATGTCTTGTAGCATACCTTTAAAAAATAATAAAAAAAAAAATTAGGGCAGGACGGGAGCTTTCATTGTGTTAGAAGCCAAAATACATTTATTGTCCAGATSTAATTTCAGTTTTATTGCCCAGATCACAGGTCACTGGTTAGCAGATGCTGGGCAGGGAATCTAGCCGGTCAGCTAATAGCTTCCCCACTGCTGAAACTAACTAACAGTCAAAAGGTTTAATAACCAAAGGTCACAACAGGCTGTTTGAAGAGTCAGTAGGAATCGAGCTGATAAATTATCTTCTTCTATTCTGGGGTAAATGCTGCCTCACCTCCCTCTGTGATATGAAATGAGAATTAGAAAAGTAAACTCTTAATCCAGGCCAAAAAGTTGATTTTCACAGCTTGCTAGCATGTTCCAAAGAGTGTGCTTCCTGTCCTAAACTCTTGCCAGAACTGTTGGCTGAGAGCTCTGTTCTCAGAGATTATGCTTACCCKACTTTGTAAGCTAATGCTAGTCATGGGCTTGAGCTTGCTCTGCAAACTAACTCGACTCTAATCAGTTATATCCATACTGCCAAAAGGGGAAGAGTTTGAACTCAGCTCAGTATCTAAGCTCACTCCTGTGCCTGAATTTGCCTGGCTTGCTCATTCTAGATGCARTCAACTCATCACCACTATGGAGAATTGAAGAGCATGGTCTAGAGAGCAAGCCTGGGTCCCAAGCAAACCTACAAGTAAAGATACACCCTGAGTATGCCAGAATAATTAAGTAAGAGGAGCAAGCTTGTATAGCCAACTTTTGATGACAGCCCAAATGCAGTCACTGAGATTTGATTTTGCAAAACCTTCCCTGCTTAGGGAAGTTCATTCATGGTCTGTAGGATCACAGCTTGTTTTGTACTTTCGACATTTTCTCAGATCTCTTGTGCTGCAATAAGGCTAATATAGTCAACTCCTTTTCATTTCAACTTTAAGACCTGRTTCAATGACTCTGGTGGAAACAAGGCAAAAAACAGGTACACCTTAGGCCCCACATCATTGCAAACACACATATAAGGGTTCATATGAGATATCACAGTAAACAGACACCCTCCAAGCAATTAGCAAAACACAAAGCGAACTCCACACACTCATGTGAGCCTGCATGAAAAGATCTGTGCAGAGACTACTAGACCAGAAAAGAAATGAAAAAAGCTACAGGCCAGGACATGTGATATTGTAGAAAAGTCCTGTCAGAGTCTGACACTTTCTAAGTAGCAAGAAAGGATAAACCAGGTCAAAACAAAATGAGAAGCATTGATCCCTATAAACTGGAGCCCATAGTTAGCAAGTAGTATCTTTTTTTATATTTTAAATGATAAGGCTTTATGTTTTCAGTCCAAGGGATTCATGACACTGAAATTAATTCGACACATACACATTAGAAGAAAAATAGCAATTTGCTGTGCATGAAGGCTGAGAAGGAAAAAAGAGGAATGTAAAAAGAAATAATTAAAAAGCTATGTCTYGAATGGAATAGTCAGGATTACAAGGTGGGACTCATTTGTCTGAACATAAATGAAATGGTCAATAAATGCTTCCAGGAACCATTGGCTCACTTTAAGATATATATCAAAAATAGATTAATATGAATCAATCTCTGGAAATGTCTGTATCTCTCTACCCTGGACTTATATGAAGGAAGTCTTAGGTAACTAGATCAGACTTAGACAACTGAAGTTAGGGAAGATGAATCACATTCTTGCTTATTTGTGATAAACTAGTCCTCAGATAACCCAGCTGTATACAAAGTGACACACAAGCCCATTCAGATAACAGCACAGACAAGGATATTGAGGTTACTTTATCTAAAAAAGAAAGATTATTGAGTGGTTCAGGCACTAGATTGAGCATCAAATACCTAATTATCATTAGGGATGTTGATTTCATTGTCATAAATCCCACAGAAAGCATTGGTGCTTAGATTGAAAATGACCAAGGTGACTTGTTGCAAACATTCTGACTTTTCAGAGATGATGTGGCCTCAGTTTCGCATTTAGGCAACAGCTTTATCTACTGAACTGCTTTGAAAACTTCAATAATGAGGAATATGTAGATGTCTCAKACAGACAAAGAGCTATTCAACATTGAAAGACTTTCTCTGCATTTCTTGCACAGAGATGTTGGTGCTCGTAGTTGAGATGAACGTTATGTTAGCATCTCTTTCAAACCATTCCTTTTCCTGGTCAGCAGTTTTTCTCTTTTATTCCCACACTTCCCTTGGCCAATTACATTAATGTGTGTTTGTCAATACTGAATTTCATTTGCTGCGTAACAGCTCAGAGCCGAGCAAATCTTGTTGAATTTTCCTTGCCTCTTAAGCCTGAGTTCTTGCTTCTCCCCAGCTTTGTGTTGTCAGCAAAACTTAACGCATTTACAATCGGTCTCTTGATCTAGGGCAATTACAGAGAGAAGCAATAGCAGATGCAGGAGGTTTAACAAGAGACGGATGTTGTACTATCATTGCAGTCTCCAATCCTGTGTTTGTATCAGGGTTGTCAAATTGGTTCAAATTAAATTGACATGGTGGTAGAGTAGGTATCACAAAGTTGTTATAAATCTGTGAATTTCTTGGCTCTAATGCCTTGAAAGGAGAAAAAGAGAAGCAGACAAGCRTGTGCAAAGGCAGTAGAAGAAACAGAGAGTGAATGTGTGGGGGGGAACAGGAGAAAATATATGGTTTTAACAGGCTACCTGCTACATCTGCGTATTGACATAATAAGATAACTGAAGAGGATGTGTACAGTTGAGAACACAGGAAATGCATACTTCGTTATTCAATAATTTTTGCTATTCCCATGGCAGAAAATGAACAGAACAGAGCTTATAAGGGATGTAAATCTCTGTAACTTTGTTGTCATATCATCCAGTTTTCCCCACTATGCCACCCTGTGGGGACCCTGCATTCAGCATCTGGAGCGCTCTCCAGGAAAGAGGGAGTTTCYAAATGAAGATGGAGTTTGACCTAGGCCTCTCATATCCTGAGTGATGCCTCTGGGTCACTATGCTACTACAGAATTGGCATTCTCTAACTGTAATTGCATGCTTTGTGAAGTTTGACTCTGTTAGCATTCAGTAGACATTGTTAGAGTTCATTTAACACATCAAACTCTCCAAAGGACTTATAGAAAGGGATAGTCCTTCTACCAGGTAGGAAACAGATAATGAGCCTCTCAGACTGGTAAATTTGGGGGCATAAGTGGAGGTTATTCACAAAGGTCAGGTTAGGAAGATGGTCATCGCAGAGTTCAGATACTTAAGCATTTCCAGAATTCAGAATCATCGAATCATAGACAATATCATGGGTAACATTCAAGAGACAGATTAAGACATCTATGTTAATTTGTACACGTATGAGCTCTGTGTTTAAGTTCCCACAGCAGTCAACAGAGATCTGGTCAATATAGGTAGTGGAGAAAGTTATGCAGCAAGTCTTGAAAAAGACATCCAAATTTGGTCAGCTGAATAGTTTTCCAGGCTTTATTATCTTTGTCAACTAGAGGATTGATTCAATTGTCTAAAAAGAAGAATCTAGTAAGTTGAGGTGATTAGGATGTGTGAAAYATCCTCATGGGTCTAGCAGCACTACATGATGCTCATACCCTCTACAGACTAGGATTACCTAGAGCATCTTGAATGGCATTAGACACTTGCATCAAAACTCTGATTTCTTTTGATTGTAATAGGGGTTTAGAAATCTAGTTCAGAGGTAGCCCTTTACACACAGAAAACCTAAATGTATATATCTACATGTAAAGGACAAATTAAATCTCACTTGACCTATCACAGAATCAGTGTGTGCAGGACCACTGGTACTTGGCAAGGCCGCACATTTGTTTTAAATAATGCAAGAATAGGAAAGATAAAAACAACAGAAATGAAGCTATGGTTCCCTGAGTAGGCTACAGTGTTGTAAGTCTCCTAACTATGCCCCACATTTTGAATTACCTTCATGTTAGAAGTGTTGCTGTTAGGGGACTGTTTACAGACTGGCTTAAGCCTGAGGAGGGAAAGAAAACAGAAAGCTTGCAAGCTTAAGAGAATCTTTACCTTTTAGGTTCATTACCATGAAATGAACTTTCTTTCCATCTCCATCGCTTTCCTTCAAAAATCAAGTCTTTTCCATATGGACTTCTTATTGAGTGCCAAGCACTCGTATTCAACTTTGTTAGTCAGGCCATTTTATTTAATTTTCCACATGTTTCAGAGCAAATTTATTATTTCACTATTACCTTTCACTTGAGTTTTCCCTTTCTAGCTTGACCTCMTTGACTTCTAGGCTCTGTGTTAGTTACCATTCTTTCACTCAAAGAGTGAGGGTGAGATTATAGAGGTTCAGATTATAGCGCTATCTCTTAATCACTTACCTAGAACAATTTAAGAAAGTGATATGCATGCCCATACATGCTCAGATGAAACTCAAGCCCTCTGCAGCATTACTACTTTTTGGTATCCTACAGAAAAGAACCTATTACTTAACATAGAATCCATTACTCAAACTTAGATCCTGTTGCTATCACGTACTGTTTTCTACTAGATTCCTACATTCTGCCATTAGTCTTGGACATTGGTTGTAGTGCACTGAAATGATACTACATTTATGGGTAGCTTTCTTGAAGCCACATTTCTAATTAGAGTTACTACAAAATATTCATAGACTAATCCTGTCTCAGGGAGAATTCATTTATGCTTGCTCTTTCACCGAAGACTGGAAATCTAGCTTGTGTGTTTATGAGGACGAGGAAGATTTCCAAAGCCTGTCTGATAGTGTTTTATTTAGAGTAAATGGATTGTTTCTAGGAGTTCTAGGAACTACATGCATTAAAAATCCAAGAAAATTCTGAATCTTCAACTCAATCTAATCTAAAATTAGACAGAAAACCTTGTAGAAAATGCTTGTCTGTACTACTCCAGCAAAARGGTTTTTTGGTCAAATAAAGGAAATGCCCCCCCAAAGGATAAAATATTGAGGTAGATAAAGAAGTAGACTCATGATGAAAGACACAGAGCATTATACAGAGCTGAGATTAGCTGAGATGCATACTGTAGAAATATTTGGTTGGCTTGAATGATTCTCCTAGGGAATATTGGGATATTCTCCAACAGATGTTTCATTGTTCAGACATTTCAAACTAGACTAGAAAAAGCAATAGGAAAGCTAGTGCAGTRAATAGTCCTCCAAAGAATGGATGGGATTGCAATTGGAACAGATAAGCTGACTTAGTGTGCCTTATTAAATATTAAATATTTGACTACTATAATCCTGGCATATCCTACAATTCTTCATAAATTGGCTGTATGTTCTTAAGACATAACATGAGGAAACAAATAACAGGAATGTGGCTTGTACCAGAGACCTTTTGGACATTTAACTGAGAATTATTAAATCAATATAATGATAAATTACTTCCCTGGATTATGGCATTGTGACCTATAACCTTTGTATAGAACTTGTTGCCAAAACCAAAAAGCATACAGGAGTTATTTCTCCTTTACTCTCCATGCTGCTTTTCCCAACAGAAAATTTATCTACCACATCCACCTCAACAAACCTCTTTTCTTTTCATGCACCCCATGCCATCTCAAAACTTCTAGCAGATATTACATTTTCTGTCCCATGAAAAATAAAAAATACACCAGGAACCATCATATGGAAATCACTATCAAGCCTGAGCACTAAAGAAGCATAAATGATTCTCTCAAGTCAAGGCAGTGTGATTCGTGTACCTGTGTGGGTGTATGGACTGTGTTCAGTGGGATGAGGAAGTTGCAGACTAAGGAGAAGAAATAAAACTGCACTTGAAAATTAAAATTACAACTCCACCAAATGCAAAACAGAAAGAAAAGGAAATTTTAAATAGGTTGGTAGATAACATCAGCTCATTAGCAGTTCTATTACAGTTCTATTACAGTGGTTTGTTTTCTCTCTGAGCATACAAAAAAGTGATATGTTTGTGTCTGTGTGTCTCTTTGTGTATGGAGGGAGTAAATTAGGTAGACATAGCACAAGTTATTTTAGGATAGTCTGAAAATGCAATCTTCAAGCCAAGAGAGTCAAAAAAAAAGTAGGTAAGTTTGATTTTCCAAAACGTCGATTCATCTCAGGCGGACCTAAGTATCATAGAAGACATAAGAGAAACTTCTGTTCCTTCAAACTGACTAAAATTTCTTTCCATTTTAAAACTCTACAAGAAAACTCTTCAAGAATAGTTGCAAACAAATGGAATCCAGCACTTTGCTTTTGCAGCCTGCTCCACAGTAACCAAGGTCAAGAATGCTTTAGCAGGGCAAAGCTGAACAAAGAAAAGAACCTAGAATCTCCTTATTTGGCTTTATAAACACAAACACCACACCCTACAAGGGTTGAATGCTTTAGGGTTTTAGTTTTATTTGTTTTCTTTTGTTTTGTTTTCCAGATAGCCCCAGAAAAAAATATGTAGCCAGAGGGACAAATCAAATACATTACAATACCAGAGGRAAAAAAATCCCTTTTAAATTTAAGACTAAAACTTTTATTTTTGCTAATAGATGCTATCATTAAAGGTCTRAGAACTCTGTTTGCATAAGATCTTATTGCTATTGTCTCTGTGACAAACAGTCAATATATATCAGCTTAATAAAATGAAGGCTGAACAACAGCTGCATGCAAATATTAAAGCAAGATCACTGGGAGACAGGGAATGGACTGTAGACAAAAGAAATGTRAATTGGGTTTGAAAGTTCTTTAATGGCATGCTGAAAGGAACAAGCAATGAGGTTTCAATGACAGGCTCAAACAAAATCAAAAATATAAGCACATATAACTTATCTTCTGAATTCTTAGAGATTTCATGGGGATATTTCTTTACTTGAGTTTTTAAAAGATTCTTCTTTACAAGATCTTTTTTTCCATCTTGAATTTTACCAAATTGTGCAGCTACACAGAGAGTAATCACAGTGATCACACATGGATCAATGCATCTCAGAGTAACAGAAGTAATTTTGCAATGGGATCACCTTTACTTCAATTTTAATTACAAAAGCAGTATTTCCTTTGATTTGGGAGAATTTTGTAATTAAGGATATGACCCATTTACTAGGTATATCCATTTTTTCCAAAAATTTTGGTGCTTACTTCTCAATGAGTCAACAGAACTTGGAACTAAATTCAAATCACTGACTGTGGTTCACAATAAAATAAAATAAAAAAATCACCTCTAACAAAAAATTTCTTCTCAAGGTCTCTCTTCTCAAGTCTGAGACTAAAATTTAGATATAGATGCTATTAGTGGGCTGTATGTCTCCCTGGATCCCCTTACATACAATATGAGTTTCTCAGTTTTGTTTATTGAATGCTTCCTGTTTAGTAGAGACACCAGAATGTGTTTCTATCATCATACTAATATTGTCAAAATTGAAGCACACATCATTTGGCCTGCAATACATTTCTATCCTTTCTGGATGGCAAAAGCTGGCATGAGTTCAAGGGGAAGACTGGACTGGTTATAGAAATGAAACCAATCAATTTTTACTAAGCACATGAAAAACACTTCTTCCTCAGGAACTCCCTGAGCTTAAAGTGTTTAGAGGGCAGAAAAATATGAGGAGAAATTAAAATGCATACTTATATAGTTTACCATAGGGAAGTGCATAGGTACCAACTACCATAATGGAAAACATAGTCATCTGCTTATGAGTAGTACTGGAGAAGGTATACTGAAAAAAATGAAAATTAGTTTTGACCCAGGACATTTCCCACAGATATCATGTGCATAGTAAGTGTCGTCCTAAGATAGACATTTTAAATAGGTCTAGCAAATCTCAAAGTAAAAGTTCATTCTTTTCTCTTTGAATTATAAAAAGTATTTAAGATTAGTTAGTAGACCTCAGGTTAAGGAAAGTAATATASTACTATTCATTTATTACTGAAATGTCACTAAAACATAGAATATTTGCTCATAGCAACTACATGCACATTTACTGTAGAGCCAATATACAGCAGCTCCCTAACTGGGATTTATTCCTCCAGAACTGACCATTAGCCAGTAGTGGAAGACAGTGTCCCTACAGTACTTCAGGATACAGAAAAAAAAGCAAAAAACCYAAACCCTGGGAAGCAGTCAAGTCACCACAATGACCTCACTGCTGTTACATAAAAGTAAAGTCTACCGTCCTACAGTTTACCAGTAACTGTATTATAAAGTATGCAGAATATTACTCCCCTTTCTCACCAGTCCAAGCAAAGACACAGAAAGGCTATGGTAAATACAAAACAAACTCAAAGTGGTATGCATTGAGTCAAAACCCCAAACAAATCTAAGACATTTGGGAGCCTTCAGGAAAAAAAAAAAAAACAAATCTAAGACATTTGGGAGCCTTCAGGAAAAAAAAAAAAAAAAGAGTATTGCACTTATCACAGAACATATTCCAGGAATCATGCAATCAAAGACAAATGTGCATCTGAATGAATATAACGTAGGCAGAACAGGAGACTATGTAGAAAATGGTATCAGGATACTGTCTTCTTTTATATGTCTRAAGAAGAGTCTTCTTCCCAATAACACTTAATGGAATACTCAAAATACTTGGGCATGTTCCACACTGAACTTTAATCCCAGGATTTCTAGTGCCGAGGTATTATTTTCACTTCAAAAAATTGCTTTGAGTTAGTAAGAAAACAGTCAATCTTTCTTCATAAAAGTACCATATTTTCACATATATAGCTTCTACTTTATCAAAAAAGAACTGTATAAAGGATCTTTTGAGTAAATTTTAGGATAACTTCAGCAAAAACAAGGCAGAAAGATGGAAATCAGAAGAAGCTGAGCTTAATGGGAACTGAATTAAGACTCTGGGATTGGGAGAAATCAAAGGTTGTGACTCAGAGATAGAATCTGGGATAAATCTCTTACATGGCTTGCACATACATGCAAGCCATTTTGTTGCTGAATCACAGCTGTTGGTTTTTCCATAGGAAAAAAAAAAGGGAATAGTCATGGAAATATGCATAGGTGTTTTGCATGAATTGAATTACATACATTATCATGTTTCATTTCTGCAGGAACATGACATTGAAAGGACCCTTGAGGGACAGTAATTCTAGTTCCTTAATGCTCTGAACACACTAAAATCCCCTTCAAAAACCAAATTCCATACGACTTTGGTTCAAGATTCYCTCTCAGAATTATCTCCAATTTGCTATTTAAAATCAACATCTAGAATTATCCACATTTCAACACTGTTGAAAGAAATCCTTCTCAGAGGTAGCCTGAGGAGCCTCTTTGCTTTCAGTGGATCTTCACTGATTTATATCATCCAGAGTTCTGCCTTTTGAAGTCTCAGGATCAGAGCGGATAATTCTCCTCTCCAGACTGTGCACAAAAGAAATTTAGACCCTTAATCCAGTGCTCTTCTGTCTCCACTATTGATACAGACAGTGGAAATGCCATTTTTAAGCAGCGTTCAGGTATTACTTCTCCATAAAATAGTTGCACTGGCAATAARCCTTGAATTTTTCCTTTTTCATTTCTTTTCCTCCATTCTGTCTATAGTTCTGAATCCCTAAGTGTGTAACCACCCTTCAACATTTTTGGCATGCAGAAGTACTGCTCTGAATTTCTTCAAAAATCCACTCTTCTTTTCTGGGCATTACCCAAGTTATTGTCTATATTCTTTTCAGTCAGTTTAATTCTGGAGTGTAAAACTCTGGTGATAAAATAATCCAACTCACCAGCCTTGAAGCAGTGCAACTGAGAGGAGAAACTGGTGAAACAGAACTATGCCAGTTTTGCATGAAGCTGAGTTTAATCTTCTGGTTAAGATTTGGAGCTGACAGCATATAGGTGATTTTTGTACTAGCAAGCAAGTTATTTGTTTAATAGTTCTGTAGTGACAAAATGCAGGTAGACATGGATGCTCCATATATTCCCAAAACTATAACCTTTTAAAAAAACAATATAGTTTGAAAAGCCTGGACTTCCAGACTGTAGAAACAATGGACATATTTGTCACTGCTCACACTCAAACAAACCCTCCATCTGAATACTTACAAACATAAGGGTAGCTAAAATCAATCACGCTAGGTCTGCCTTGCTCAGTATCCTGTCTCTGACAGTGGTGTAAAGTTAATGCCTCATGGAGGGTGAGAGATCATGCCAAGTATATGAAGCAGAAGAAACTTCTTTTCAGCACCTTCCTAGCTCCTACTCATTTGATACTCGAGGGACTCCTTACCTGGAGTAGTGTCTCAGTATTCAGTAGCCTGTGATGGATTCCTCTTCCAGAAATTTTCCCATGCTCCCTTGGAAATGCGTACTTTGTTGACACTTAGCATCCACAGCATCTGTAGCAAAAAATAATTTGTTAATGTGCTCCTATGGTAGTTAGCATTCAGTCAGTCAATGCCACAGGGAATGATGCAGGAAAATCTGAAAGAGCTAGAAGCTCACACATTCAGAGCTGAGCTTCAGGACAAGCTTCTCCATTACCTGATAGTACGAGAAGCTGAAATTCTAAAAAYGTGGCAAAGAGGGAGACATAGACTTGAAGGTCATACTGAGTGAATAAAACATAGAATCCATAGTCCATCCATAAATCAGCACCTCTCAAATGGTCTGAAAACAGTTTAGAGTGATCTTTAAACAAACATAGTCCCAATAGAAGCTCTGTGTTCTAAACCATCTTCCCTGCTTGAAAATCACGCAGATGAAGAAGTGAAGCCAGTGGCACCTGAGAAAAATGAGGCAGCCTCTCCCTCTACTAAAAAGCAGTGTCATTCACTGAAGTCTGTGAACAATCCAGTTTGCCCCAGCTGAAGACTTGACCCAGTGATACATCTTCAAACTATTTTAGCTCAGTTATCCTCTCATTAGATATAAATCAGGAGTAAATTTGGAACAAGCTGGTGATCCTACACTGAAAGAGCATAAGCTAGACTCAAGCCTGTCCATGGACACCACAGCCCATATCCAAAGACAATAGAGGAAAGAAACAGCATTTTTAAGGCATAGCTCATCTGAACTACTTCAGATATTTATTTTAAAGTTAGCAATGACCTCCCAGAAGTGCCTGTTTCCCTCCACTGAATATAAAGAAAGTTTAGCTCACTGGCATACAAGATGTCACTAAGGGTCTTTGTCCTTGTTTCACAGATGACAAAACTGAAACATGGTAAAGTTTAGCTAAGCAATCACACAGCTGGAACACAACCCACCTCAGCAAAGCAATTCCATTACATTTCTTTATACTGGAAAGCACTTCCCACAATGTCCCACAAATGTGATGATAACCTGAGGCAAGAAGGACTTGGAAGAAGCTTGCCTAAATTCTTGGTTACTTTTTTTAATGTTTTCTTTTTTCTTTCTTTTTAAAGAATGACTTTGCGAGTTACTCTCTCTATTAACTTTGGGAAACAAGCATCAGTTTTAATAGAGCTTGACATGTTTAACAGCCATGTAAACTATGCCTTCACATTGATTACATGCACTTTGGACCATTTTCTTTCAGTGAGGACTTTATGGGGGAAATAACATGCTTCTCATTTTTCTCAGTGTGATGTAGTTGCATCCTGTAGGACTTTGTATTACATGTACACATCACAACACGTTTGGCTTCCTTGACAACAATATATTTTGGGTTAGAAGAAAAATGAACCACTGCATGACTCATTTTAACTTTGCACACCGACTTTATTTTACCCTTTGTAAACTTTATATAGGTGAATCCAGAATTAGCTGTAAAATGTCAACATGAAATATTTTTTCCTAGCATTTACAATAATTTGAGCTCTGAATGGGTCCAAAATTTATTGGCAGAATGCAACTGGTCTGTTGTCAAGCATAATAGATCCTAAATTGATTCAGAAGCTACAATTTGTTTATTTGAGAATTTGCCTCTTTGGAATGAGAAAAATTAGTATTCTGCTTTCTTTATCAAGTTTTAATTGCAAGTCTCAATCTTGCTGCTGCTGTACAGGTGCATCTATCGCAGAACCAACCATCGTTTCTAGCAATTTTAACAGGGAGATTGGAAAATCAGCATGCATACACACAAAGCTTTCAGCTCATCACTAAAGCTGAGAGTTAGGTTTCCAAGACCATGTAAGACAGCGTTAACTCCTTTAACTTAAATCTACTGACAAAGCTAAGGCAGCCTGGATAGCTAGTAGAATAGCCATTAGAATAAGATTTGCCCTTTGCTAGACCTACAGTGGAATTCACCATATATAAACAGAAAGTCTCCCCTCAATAACAGTGAAAAGAGGAAGCCTCAAGAAAAGTTTTATGTAGCGTTCAAATTGTTCATGATGTTGTTACCTCTTTCCTACTTCATTTCCGAAGAACTCAAACTTATGATACACATGGTAATGACAGAGAGAGATGTATATGAAGAGATCATATACATATGACTTCCTAGATACATTGATTCCAGTTCTGGGCTCCCCAGTACAAGAGAGACATGGAGCTACTGGAGGGAGTCCAGCGTGGGGCTACAAAGATGCTCAGAGGGCTGGAGCACCTGCCCTATGAGGAACGGCTGTGAGAGCTGGGCCTGTTTAGCCTGGGGAAGAGAAGCCTGAGGGGGGATCTGATCAATGTGTACAAGTACCTGAAGGGGGGGTGTCAAGGGGACGGGGACAAACTCTTTTCAGTTGTCCCRTGTGACAGGACAAGAGGCAATGGGCAGAAATTGAAGCACAGGMAGTTCCRCCTGARCRTGAGGGGGAATTTCTTCCSTGTGAGAGTGACGGAGTCCTGGCACAGGTTGCCCAGAGAGGTTGTGGAGTCTCCTTCTCTGGAGATATTCAAAGCCCACCCGGATGCAACCCTGTCTACCATGCTGTAGGTGACCCTGCTTAAGCAGGAAGGTTGGACTAGATGATCTCCAGAGGTCCCTTCCAACCTTACTGATTCTATGATACTGCAAAATTGTTAAAATTCTTTTTTCTAGAGAAATCTTAGAAATGTAAATCAGATATAGCTTCTTTGCCTGAGTTTGTAGAGAGAGGCTGAAACGCTTCTCAGAAAGATAAAGTGCTTTCCTGTTGCTCCGTCTTGTGGATCAGCAAATATGCACTCCACAAAGCTAATTTCTATATAGAGAGATAGATAAATATACAGAACTATAAGGATAGAAGATCATATGAATATGATTCAGCTCCTGGGTGATTCAGATGCATGACAATATTGAAGTTGTACTGATCAGACCTAGTCTCCCAAGTTTAGACTACTGAGTAACTCTGAAGCTGCAGAATACATAGAGACTTACGTGACAGCCAGTTCAAGAAGTCTGACTCTTCTTAATGACTTATGTAGCATGAGGCTCAGTGGACATTGAAGGAAGAGTTAAATGGAAAGCCATCAAGCCTAAAGAAATGTCTTTTGAGGAAGGATTAATAGAATGTATGGACATTGGCTGATTCTAATCCGCATATAAGGCTAAGGTAAGGGGGGAGGTAATTTGCCTGATAATAGGAAATTAAAGAACTGGAGAGGCTAGCAGTAGCCTGCAAAATTCATGCAATTTGGATCTGCTGTACAATTAACYGCAACAGGTAAACAAACAAACAAACAAAAAGATATAAAATTAGACAAAGATTTCTGAAATATGCAGTAAAATGTCAAAGTTTATATTAAAATGGAGGCTTAGAGGAGAAACTTTAAAAGTTAGCAAAGTATGCGTAAGCTGAACAGTAAAAATTTTTATATGATTAGACAAGCATCTGTGACTTTACAGACAGTGCAATTGTAGTATGACAATGAAACAAAACTGATGTACAATATGCTTTCATAGAACAAACATATACATCTGGGATGAGTTTGAATTGCATTCAAAAGAATGTAATAGTAAAGGAAGGTTTGGAGTTTTGTGCTCTGAAAGCATCTGTAATTATATACTAAATGTGGTACATACCAACACCTTACACTGTTTTGGAYGGTGAATATGAACGTTCAACTCTGACAACCAAACTAACATAGCATAATACTGTTGGGACAGTCTAACTTTGGGACAGGTGTACCCCACACTGTAACCTTAAGTCTTGGTCTGTGGATGCTCCTGACCAGAGAAACTGCTTAATTTTTCTCCTACGCTGTCACCCAAGTTTCTTTTCAAAGAGATACAATTTGGCATTTTTTAAAGGAAATAGGACTTGGTCAGAATTGTATCCAGGAATCTGAACTGCATTGAGCATTTCAGACTACATCTGCCCTGGAATGCAAACACAACACCTTTTACATTTTCCTTCTCTCCTTGAAGGAGCAGGACATTACTGCCTTAGCTGTACGCCTCCAGCAGTGGTTACCAAGCACTCTGGACACTGTGTTTGCAACTTTCCCATATTTTAGGATACATGCTTATCATTCTTCAGTGGAGCATTCATTTTGAAATGCTCTAAAGTAACTCTAGGGCTGTGCACTGACCAGAGATCACTTACCATAACTCTGAGCCATCAAGGGTTCTGGACTGGTGAACCAGTGAAAAAGGGGAAAGCTGAACTGGCTTCCTATGACCCTGCAATCTGTAGCAGAACAACGGACAAAAATCCCTAACAATCAGCCCTTCTATCTAACATCTATGCCACTTTTCCCTTCTTTTCTGGTTTTGTCCTCTTATACTAAAGACTAAGAACTATGTTCCTGTTTCAGCTGAACACACTGAATACAGCTGTCCAATTGAAATAATGTGTGCTTGTAGAGACTGGTTCAGATGCACTAATCAGTTGGGTGATGGGGCATGGATCTGCTCATTCCTGTATAGTTCCTACTCTGATTGGACTGAAAAAACGCTAGAAGGGTTCTTTTTATTAATATATATGTAAAGATCTAATTCAAAGACAAGGTGCCAACTCAGGAATATGCAGAAGAATTCCTGGGCTTTGCATAATACCTCGTACTTGAGTTCTCTTCTGAGTACTTGTTCTATTTCATACTATACATACATACTATCTCATACTAGGACAGATAGTCCCACGTGACCAGAAATAAATACCAGATGGAATCTATTCTTGCTTATTAGAATAACTTAAAGTTACAACTATATAGACACTTTCGAGCACTACTTTCCACTATCACTTACCTGTTCATTAATTTTAAAAAAGAAATGGTTGTAGTCCATTTAGCCTCAGCTATGATAGCTGTTGACCAAGTTTCAAAGCACTATGAAGCACAGTGTACTGCAGAGACCAGATCAGGTCTTGAGGATATCCTACATATTCAACAGAGGTCACAAAGAACAGGTTTCATTTTTGTGAATTAGAAACAGAAAGAGATACTGAGATTTCAAACAGTACAGGCTGTAAACACTAATAAATAATTAAATAGTTTCTCCAGTCCCACTTTCCGGAGAAAATGAAGCCACTTCATATTATGAACAAATAGTTTGGTTTGCCAATCTTCATTCAAAACTGAGAGTTATTTAACAGGAATTGAGATTGCACGGATAATTGTTCCCTCTAGAGAAACATGAAATAGTGTGGAAGAAAGTCATTCCATCTCCGCTTATGCTTATCCTATGGAAAACTGGTAAGAAAAGAAGTTACCTTCTAGACATTGTTGTTGGTCCAATTCATTTTCTGCACTGCATTTTTTTTTTGTCTGGTATCCTCTACAGGCAAATATTCCTTTTATCTTTAATACAACTGTTACACTTCATGTTTCTTTCCTATGAAGAGTTGATTCAGCTTTCTTTTAGGTCATTATGATAATCCAACCTTTGCTATTCAATGATGTTCTTATAAAAACACGTTTCACAGAGTTGGCCACTACCAACTGAAAGTCACAGAATCACAGAAAGGTTGATGTTGGAAGGGGCCTCTGGAGATCATCTAGTCCACCCCCCCTGCTCAAGCAGGGTCACCTAGAGTGCATTGCACAGGACTGCATCCAGGCGGGCTTTGAATATTTCCAGAAAAGGATACTCCAGGCAACCTGTTCCAGTGATCAGTCATTCTCACAGTAAATAAGTTTTTCTTCATATTCAGACAGAACTTCCAGTGTTTCAGTTTGTGCCTGTTCCCTCTCGTCCTACCACTGAGCACCACTGAAGAGTCTGGCCCCATCCACTTTATATCTTTCCTTCAGATATTTATACACCTTGATAAGATCCCTCCTCAGTCTTCTCTTCTCCAGGCAGAACAGGTCCAGCTCTCTCAGCCTCTCCTCACAAGAGAGATGCTCCAGTCCTTTCATTAGTTTAGTAGCCCTCTGCAGGACTTAATCCAGCAGTCCCATGTTTCTCTTGTCAATACAAGAGAAGCCTGGGGAGCCTGGAATTGGACACACTACTCCAGATGTGACCTCACCAGGGCTGAGTAGAGAGGGAGGATTACCTCCCTTGACATGCTGACAATACTTTTACTAGTGTAATCCAGGATATCATTGGCCTTCTTGGCCACGAGGGCACATTGCTGGCTCATGGCAACAGGCTGTCCACCACGACTCTGAGGTCCTTTTCTGCAGAGCTTCTTTCCAGCAGGTCAGCCTCCAGCCCGTACTGGTGCCTGGGCTTATTCCTCCCTAGGTGCAGGACCCTGCACTTCCTTTTGTTGAACTTCATGAGGTTCCTCTCCGCCTAACTCTCCAGTCTGTCCAGGTTCCTCTGAATGGCAGCACAGCCCTCTGGTGTACCAGTCATTCCTCCCAATTTTGTATCATCAGCAAACTTGCTGAAGGTGCTCTCTGACCCCTCATCCAGGTCACTGGTGAATTAGTTGAACAATACTGGACCCAGTATTGACCTCTGGGGGACACCGCTAGCTACAGGCCTCCAAYTGGACTTTGTGTCACTGAGCACAACCCTCTGAGCTCTGCTATTCAGCCAGTTCTCAATCCACTTCACTGTCCACTCATCTAGCTCACACTTCCTGAGCTTGCCTATGAGGACGTTATGGGAAACTGTATTGAAAGCCTTCCTGAAGTCAAGGTAGACAACATCCACTGCTTTCCCCTCATCTACTCCACTAGTCATCCCATTGTAGAAGGCTATCACATTGGTTAAGCATAATTTTCCCTTGGTGAATCCATGCTGACTACTCCTGATCACCTTCTTATCCTTCACATGCTTAGAGATGACATCCAGAACAAGCTGTTCCATCATCTTTCCAGTGACTGAGGTGAGACTGATTGGCCTGTAGTTCCCTGCATCTTCTTTCTTGCCTTGTTTGAAGACTGGAGTGACATCAGCTTTCTTTCAGTCCTCAGGCACCTCTTCTGTTCTCCATGTCCTTTCAAAGATGATTGAGAGTGGCTTAGMAATGATGTCCACCAGCTCCCTCAGCACTTGTGGGTGCATTACGTTAGGGCCTATGGGCTTGGGGATGTCAAGTTTGCTTAAATGATCTCTAACCTGATCCTCCTTGGCCAAAGGAAAGCGTTCCTTTCTCCAGACTTTCTCTTATCTCCGGGGTCTAGGATTCCTGAGGGCTGGTCTTAGTAGCAAAGACTGAAGCAAAAAAGGCAGTYGGCCTTCTCTGTATCCTGAAGACAGAAGATAAAAAACTTTTCATTTCTCTGCCTGCAGCTTCTCATGAAGACTCTTTTGTTAAAGATTATTACTCTTCAACTGAGATTGTGCTTATCCCCTTCTTACCAATTATAATCTTCTGTAGAGGTCTGCTGGATAATTAAGGATTYGGTCCTCTCTTCCTCTGTACTGGTCTCATACATTTTCACTCCTAAAATTTAGCAGACTTCCACCTCTCATCATCATTAAAACATTTGACGGAATGGACAAAGGAGAAGGAACTAAAACAATTGCAAAACAATTATCTATTGTAACTATCTGTTAATACCTCCATTCATCTATCTAGAATATGTGTCTATCTATAAGTYTATCCATCAACTTATTTATCTATATAGCTATCACTGACGAGCAGATGAGAAGGTATGAAAAAATATATCCAATCAACATTGAAAGTCCTGTCAGTAATGACTGATAAAAAAAACCCCAGACCTTCCACTTATGCAATTAGGCAGTTAACTTGAGTAGGGTTTCTTTTCATGCTGAAAACATCAACAGAAGAGTTCTAACACTGTCAAACTCATGAAGCCAGTGTTTACCCTCAAGAGATCCATTCTCCCACTTTTGTGTAAAGGTCTTCATTTCACATTCAGTATGCTATTTAAATAGCAAAACAGAGAGGAGATTTTTTTTTWTTATTGTTATGGTACTCAAGCTCAATCTTTAAACTGACCACAGAGTCACTGTGAACTAATCACTGGGGTGACACGGCATTTCCCACTGTTTCCAGACTGAAATCGCATGATTTATATTTGCAAGCATTTGAGTAACGTATCTGTTTCTCCAAATTTTGTTTGATGCAAATTAGGTTTGATAATAATTTAAATATCCTATTTATGTCAAAAAAGAACCTGTCCTTTTTATTAGGCTGCAAAGTGCAACACAGAGTATATAAAACAGTTACCAAAGGTAACAATAGTCTTATTTTCATGCAGAAATGGAAGAAATCATTTATGTACACTATCATATAGTGCACATTCCCTAAATAGGAAGCATCAGGACTAAAAGCTTAAGAAATTGCATCCCATTTGTTTCACTCCATTTCCATGTATCTCCTAGTAGTTGTGCCTTTTTATTACATCACTTGTAGGTTTTTATTTGTATCATATTTGCTTTGAAATATTGTTGGTACTGCCTAAATTTTCATATTGATCAGCCTGTGGACTTACTTGACTGTCTTTCAGATTTGTCCTCTATTTTATTAACAGTGCAAAGAGAGAAAACAAAGGGGTACAAAACAAAAGAATCAGTTGCATTGTATATACCACTCGCAAACAATGTTTCAGCTCTCACTGCCAACGTTTAGAGCCTTCCTGAATCAGGAATTGCATGACACACAGCCAATGATGGGAGCTAGCCTCTGTAAGTTAGTCCAGTCTATTTCTGATTTATAACTTGCAATGTGACGTTCTAATGATGTGTCACAATATAGTATCCTGTATGAGAAAGCAATCTGTGATACATCATTATTTTACTGGATGCCCTTTATTATTTTTCATGTAAGAAATGATCTTTCTAACTTCAACTACTTCTTTACCATTCATAGTTTTCAAGATGTCACTTCTCAACTGTTCAYCAATTTCCATTTCCCAGCCTGTAGACTCCCACTTCCTTTCATGTTTTCTCATCTGAAAAGCATGAAAGGGGTCCTATCATCCTCCTCTTCCCTTTCTGTAATTTCTCTGCTTGTGTTAGAAATGGCTTATATTCTACACACTTCTCAACTGTTACCTTCCTGCTGTTAACAACAAAAAATATCCTTAACAAAGCAATGAAGGCTTAGGAATGGGGACTTGTAGACAAGAATTTGAAAYGTTCCAAACGAATCTGTCGCACTGTCCTGATTGTGGGCCTCCCAGTGCACTTCTCTGTGACCTCCTTTTCTTCCACATAAATCTAGACCTTACTTGTTTTTCAGGAAGTAGTTGATGATTTTGAATTCAAAGGCCATAAACTCAGTCTATAATGGGGTTAATCTGGATGTATAACCAGAAATAACAACTTTCAGTTTAATGGAGTCTAATACAAAGACAATAATATRTATTTCCATCTTTAGTAAAGCAACTGCTTATTACTGCCAAAAGGTAGTTGGACCATTCTGGATACCGGATTGGTCCACTTACCTTACTCCCAGCCATATCCCTCTCCCTTTATTGTAAGGTGAAAATTATTTCAGTGAAGAGTGGGCTATGCCAGTTGTCCATCTTTGTGGCAAGTGAAAGGTCTGACACATATAYGTCTTCTCTTCCTTTTGCTATTTCCTTCCTCTCTTTTAAATCTACAGCTACTCTACCTATCTTCAAAGCAAGTCGAGCAAAAGATTCAGAAAGCATACTGAAGGATTTTTTTCAGGACAGTTAAAGCCAGTCTCCTCTGGCTCATTTGAAAAAACATTTTTTTGATTTAAAACAGAAGGATAGCATATGCCTTCCTGGGAGAAAACTTGCATCTGCTAATGTTCCTCCAGGAGTGAGTTATGAGAAGAAGCATCAGATGGATTAGAGATGAAGGTTAAATTCCAAGGTGCTAATTCATTGAAAAGGTGAAGGTAGCTAAAGAAACACAAAATCAGCACACCAGGTCTGCAATATCTCTATTCCTCACTGTGTTTAACTGAGTAACTTAAAAGAACAAATGCCTTGGATGAAATAAAGCAAGGTTGTTTCCCTTCTGAGATGCTGATGGAGAGTATATTAGGAACTGCTGTGACAAGATATTAAGGCAAAGGCAAATACACAACTTCATGAATTGTTAAGATCTTTCTAGATGAAATATCATTTTTAATTGAGTAACTTAAGAAAATGAGTATTAGAACAGTGTTTTTGACTTTGAAGAGCCAGATAACATCTTTTGGACATTTTATCATTCCTTTTTCTAAGATTTCTCTCAGATTTAATGGCCAAGTTGTAGACCTGGTGTTAATCTGCATAGTTCCAGTTATGTCAACCTGGCTAAGCAAGTAATATTTGGCCCAGCATGAACATTTTGTTCATGTTCATACAAGGTCTAACTTACACAACAGCTGAAAGCCATCACGCAAGATCATGAAAGAAGACAGAGAGGATGCAAAGTATGTGTCTGAGTAGGTCAAAGGCCTCCACATTAGTTCCAGGAGCTTTAATGGTACGTATTTAAAAATTACTTCTTTCCAGACAGACTATTTGATAGATAGGACTGCTGCTGTGATAATATATCAATTTATCAGCAGTAAGAAGGACTAGAAAGAATAGGCCTTCAAGCATGGGGGGAAAAAAAATCCACTGTTTCAGAAAAAGAGCATCTTCATTAGTAAAATACTACTAAGCTATCTGTTAGTAAGATAGGTTCAGGCTATTTGCCCAAATATAAGAACTCTAAGTTAAATATTTAAGTCTGAATTAGACACTTCAGTTCCATTTAAAGTCAGCACTTCCACAGCATGTGAAGTGCATTGCTGGAAATACTGATCTCAGGACTTCGGTATATAGCTTTCCTTCCTTTTTCTCACTCTCCTCTCTTTCCTTCCTATCGTGTTTTTTTTTGTTTTTTTGTTTTGTTTTTTTTCTTTTTTTAATGCTTGGAATAGCCTCTTTCTGCCTTCCCTCCATCCCTCTATGTTGTGGAGTCATTGACTAAGATTCCAGAGCTAAAAAGCTCCCTTTGCCTTCCCCCATGATGTTTTGGGATGTGCCACCTATATTATGTTTGAGAAAATGCTTGAGTATAAGGACTACGCATCTTTGCTTCAATCTCTTAAAAAGAGCAAATCTATGGTGCATCTGTAGGATGACATAAACAACAGCCATTTGATTTCACATGTCCAGTCAGAAACCACTGTATGTTCCAGATGCTTATTTCAGGGGTGCTGATATAGCGCTCCAAAACAAGGGAGAATTACTGAGGATCCTAATACATTGTGAGAAGGAACTGGGGAGAATATGAACCAGTCCGGTTTGTCAGTATTTACATTGCCACTAACTCACATAGAAACAGCRTAGTTTGCAGCACTCTGAGTTTGCAAAAAGCCTGGAATAAAGTTGTAAAGAAGCATCTGAAAATGTAGGAATTCAAATGCTAATTTTAAAGGCACTCGGACAAGTTATCCATTACATTTCCATGTAAACTTAACTTCCTAACTGYCTAAATCACTTCTAAAAATAGTTTTTTTTTTTTTCCTCTTCTTGGCCACTAAAGTCTTTCTGTCCTTTCAGACATTGATAGCTAAGAAATGTATCAGCATTCCAGGCAGCTTCTTGGAACAGTGACAAGTAAAGCAGAACAAAATTGAGACTTGCTCCTTGTTTAGACTGGTACCGCTACAGTTCACCTCTGTTCAGAGAGTTAAGTCTACAACCTGCTCCTATCGMTAGTAAGATCTCATATATAGACATATTGCAAGTCTATTGCAGTTAATTCTGTATGTTCTTTTGCATGCTTGAAGTAGTTTTGCAYGCAAGAATGATGAGTATAAAAAGAAGGATAGATGGGGTCATAGGTTCAGACTCATAATCAAGTTGCTACAGTTTAACATATTAACACACATCACAACTCTGCTTATGTAAGTCCTCAGCAAAGGTAAGATAATAACCGGGCTTTAAAATAACATTCATTATGACTCATCTGTTACAGACTCCTAATGTGCACCTGGAATGCTACTGAATGTCAGCTGATGCTCACTTATCTGATGAGGTGCAGGAACTTGACTGAGTTTGCACCCTGCAAATGGCAAAGGTAGCCATCAAAGCAAATTTCTATGCAAAGACAAAAYGAGCAGCTTCACAGAACAGGATTTGATCAAAAATGACTTAGTAGTCTTCATATTAGTTGGAAGTGTAATAATGTTAAAATATAAAGCATGTTACCAGTGAAAAAYCTTGTCAAGGAGTTTAAAAAAAAACAACAACAAAATCTCTTATTTTTCCTTTCTTATATATTTCCCCCAGCATTCCTTTTTAGCCAAATACTCCAATCTAAACCTAAATAATTCAATCAATGAGTTTAACTAATACAAAGGAAGAATACTAGTGCTATGCTGTTCTACTTCAGTGGAATCTTGATTTCAGGCCATCAGTTATGATAATAAAATAAATAATACCAAAGTTTTCAGTAAGCAGAAGTCTCAGGCTCTAATACATACTTAAGCTTATTGATTAT
Source organism: Rhea americana (assembly GCF_003343005.1). NCBI lineage: Eukaryota > Metazoa > Chordata > Aves > Rheiformes > Rheidae > Rhea > Rhea americana. The sequence continues at coordinate 1,520,311 of NW_028186901.1, forward strand.
ACTGGTTTATGTGATAATAAAAGTACAAACATATGCACACACCTTTTGCAAATAAGAAAAAAAATCATTTGTCTTGGGCTATCTCCTTTTTTGTGCTTTCACAGCAATTCAAAAGTCATAATAGATAATGGGAAAACAAAGTGTTTGTATTTCATGGATGACCTTGGAAAAATTGCCAGATTTCCCCATGCTGCATTTCTAGCATTGAGTAGGAAACATTCTCCTGCTGTAAACACTTGTGAAAACCTAGAATTTTTGGTGGGATGAAAGAGAAAAGACTTTACTTTGATTTAACTACAAATCACTTCAATTTTAACCACTACTAAATGCTTAAATATCTATATCATTTCAAGCATAAGTTCTTATTTAAAAACTTATTTTAAGATCCCGATGTATTTTTTTCTAACTCAGAAAAATGATTTTGATTTTCCATATTACCATATAGATGTTATATGTAATATATACATTATATGTAAGTGTATTTTTCAATTGAAAAAATAATATAAGTAGKCCCTTTCTGTTAAAATATTTAGTTTCAACACCTGAGTGTTTTTCTGGTGATAAACTGAGAAATTTTCACTGGTAGCAGATTCCAGTCAACTCTCTATAAAATGGGGATAACTCTAGTTGTATTTTCCTTTTGCAATTTGTCCATGTGAGCATTGATAAAGAGAAGTAGGAGAAGTAGGTATATGTTTCATTTTTTGTATTGTAGGTAGTTCTTCAGTCATTCTAATATCCAAGCCTATGACAAATGTGGTATTTGCCATTTTTTTGTAATTGTGGGACATTATATACTACGTAAGGACTAATGTGCAAATGATTGTGATATTAGGGGGGAAAAAAGAACAGCGAAAAAGACCTCTCAGTGATTTGCAAAGAAATCAACCAGTTCAGTAGCCTCCCTCGTCCTAGTCATTGATCACATTGTATATAAAGAGGGAAATGCAACACAAAATGTTCCCAGCAGTCTTAGCTTACTGACCATCCTTCCAGAGACACCTGCCAGCACATACTTTGGACTAAGACAGTGCATGGACCTGGCATAGGCACTGCCTCCGTCCTTCTGTCATTCCAGTTTGTCTCAGTGGGGATCTCTTCCTGCTTTGAACATAACGAGGGTACTTCCCTCTTTTTATCCAGATCAGACGCTACTGCTCTATAGGTGCAGGTGCCTTCCAAAAGGGCTTATGAATATAACTTAGCTACTTGTAACGGGTCATATTCCCACGCCAGGAGCTGAATCCCCACAGAGTCAAAGGAAAGATGAGCTACCTTCTCCAGAGGTATTACATCCAGGTATTATATCCAGGTATTACAACTATTTCCTTCTACAGATTGTACGGATAGCCATTTTTATGGCAGTAGACTTTAACACAGGTCCAGTGGTACCTACCTAAGCTATCATCCATTTGGTGGGTCTGATGGTCTGTAAGATGTTTCAAGTCTGCCTAACGTAATGCAAATCCGACAGGAGAAGAGTCCATTATGCATTCACCCTCTCTTCCAGGCCAGACAACAGACTCCACTTATTCCAGTGTAGACTGAGCCCAGCAACATTTATGCACCTCTAGTTATGACTTACAAACTTCTGCTGGAGAGTGAAGCACTGAAATGCCTTAGGGCAAGTGATGCTTTCTATCTATTTTTATTATTATCTTATAAAACAGGTTAATCAATGAACTCAAGCAGGTAGTAGAAACTGAGACTCCTGTTTATGGGAAAACTTTTGAGATTTATTTTGGCCATTTGTAAGTAGTGCCGACATCTGAGCTCTGAAAGAGAAAGAAATGGAAAATGGTCTGATGTGCTTTTTTACGTGTGTGATGAGTCAAAATTTCCCTTCCTTACCAGGGGCTCTACAAACAAGAAAAGTGACAGGATCTCCCTATTTATGATGTTTATTGTTCATCTGTGTGAAAATAAATAGATTATTCCATATGAATTCCAAATAAAATATATAGCTAAAGTAAATTTTACTTATGGATATTGATTGTATTGACTGAAGCCTCCTCCTTACAAATTCCCTTGTTTGTACAACACAAGTGTTATCACTTGGCTGAGAAAAGATGTGTATAATGAATTCCAGCATTGCATGTTTTACTTAACAGTGAACTGAAAAGCTTTTATTCTTCAGAGATTTGTGTTCTGATTCCCAATACAATTGTGGGGGGAAGCTATTTGTATTTTTTTTTTCTAGTAAGACTTAATGTAATGCTGGGTTGATTTTTTTTGTAGATTGTCTCTACAGTTCTGCCTGCATTTTGCACTGAAAATAAAGTGCAATACTAAAAGTAGCACCATGGTTGAAAGCCTGTTCCTGCATCTCAGAAGTCTGCAGAAATTTTATTTCTTATTTCACCACGGCTAAACTAGCTAAGAGAAATTATTATTTTTTCTTTTCTTCTTTTTTTTGAGATTTTTGCTAAGTAATGATTGTCTTGTGCAGAAACAATGATGTGGAGGTGCAAAACGAGATGTAAAAAAGAAAAAAAAAACAAAATGCTCTAGGATGCATCCTCCCACTAAATTATTCCCATTTTACTCAACTGAGGTGATGGTACAATGTTTACTTTTTGTCTCTTGTTGGCAGTCACCAGTATTTATCACACTCAAGGTTACATATCCTCCTCACGACATAGGACAGCTTCATTAGAAGCATAATCATACAAAAACAGTGATGGCTGTTCAAGACCTTTGGCRCCTCTACAGCTGCCTGTCTTCCCCTCACCTGACTTCATGGGGAAGTTTTTCCTAACTCAGATCCTTAGTTAATCAACTGAAGATAGGTGGAGTTAATTTGGATCATGTGCCCAGCAAATCTTCAGGGCAAGGGCATCTGCAAAGGCCCAGCAAACACACCTTGACTGATTGAGAGAGAGAGAGAAGTAGCAAAAGAAACTCCAGTAAGATTGTGAGAGGTTCAAAATCAGCTAGCACATTATGCTGAGCATGTGCAACATTAATGTCAGTAGTGTGATACTACACCTGGGTGATCATGAGGTTCTGCCAGTCGAGAGTCAATTTTGAGAAGAGCCAATTTAAGTGGTCACAGAAACTCTGCATACACCATGGGAAAAAAGAAAACAAAACAAATCATCTAACATAACACTTCAATTTCATTTAGTCACAGCTTAATACAAGTTGATAATAATTACATATGTTGTGCTCACTGTCAGTAGAGATCGAAGTTGTGGTGGTGGGGCTTTACCGGAAAGCTTTAATCTTTTTTTTTTTTTTTTTTTTTTTTTTTTTTTTAATCTTTCTTTTCTTTTTTTTAAAGCTTTAAGCTTTTAATCTATTTATGATCTATGGGTCCAAATTTCTTGGTTTAAGAGGGATGTTTTAGGAATAACAATGACTAAAGTGTGATATTTCTAATTTCATTCACTGATACCCAGGTTCAAACTTAATTCTACTGCAACCTACTTTTTTGTCTGCAGTTTATAACATCCAACAGCACCCAACTTTCGCAACCCCTCTGTCCTCCTGTGTATTATATATAATACAAAGTAAGAAACTCTCTGTCATGTTTTATGACCTACAGACACAAGAGGCAGAGGATACAAAGGACTGGCTGGCTCTACACCATTGTAGCTGATATGTGGATATAGGAGTAGTTTCATATATAAAACCCTACCATCTCTCAATCACACAGCATACCTGGACAGGCACGAGCAGGTAGCAATTCACTGAACTAACACAAGCGTGCAGATCTGCTTATATTGCAGTTCTCTATGAGGCCATGTGAACATATATGTACAAACATACACACAAGTATATGTAAGTGGTATTCTTCATGGAAAATTCATTTTATCTTGAAGAAGACTTCAAGCCTGTCTTCAGCAAATAGTTAAACAGATTCATTTTTTTCCTGCTGCCTAGTGTCTAAAGCACCAAAAATGTAACAGAGCTAACCAGGATCAAAAATCTTTGGCAGAACCAATAAAATAAACCCAGACCTCTTGAGTCAGCCTTTTGCTGTCACAAAATGAATTATTTTATTTTTGTACATGGAAGCTTGGTAACAGTGATGGTGGTTTTAATATGTGAACCCCCTGACTTGAAACCCAAAGTGTTTCAAAGCACCTTTATAGACAGCTCAGACATATGCCATGGGCAGGTACCTAATCATTCCTTGTCTTAGTTTACTGATCTGCAAAATGGGAATACACTGAATCTGGCCCTAATTCAGGGAAAAAATTCTGTCAACTCCACTGACTGCATAAAAGCTTAAGAATTTGGCCCTGTGCTGACAGTCAGTAAGTTGGAGTGCAAACGTTCTACATGTGCTATTTGACCTCTACAGTTGAGGATTTAAAACTTTAATTATAGGAATGAGAAGATGAGAACAGATTCTGAGTTAGCTACTTTTTTTGAATAGATATTCAGACTCCAGGGGGAATAGTGATTTGCAGGCTCATTGAGGGAGRAAAAGGATGTCCTTTCTTTCCTAGGTGTACAGGGGGAGGAACAAAAGGGGGCCTTGATACTGTTCCATTAGAATAAATCACTTCTCAATCCAGCCGAGAATTTGTATCAGAATATTTGATAACCGAAACTTTACCAACAAGAGCAAATCAGAGAGGGCATTTGATTATGCAGGGCCAGATCCTGCTAAAACTCCCTCAGAGGTGTCTTACTGAATTCAATAGCAGATCAGTATGCAGGAAGTTACCTGGATAAGGCTGTTAGACAGTGCAGTCTATGTAAGATAGAGCTACGTTGTTTCTTTGTTCTGGATAGAGTTGGCAGTGGGCAAATTGCAAGAGTGCTAATGATACAGCCTGACCTTCAGCTGCCATTGAAATCTGGGAAAAAAAAAATCCCTTTAACTCCAGCAATGAGACAATAGAATATTCAGGGTTAATTAATTAATTACTTTGCAGAAAACACTTTGGGATCCTCAGATGTACAATTCTACGTAACAGCAAAGTGATGTTGTAATCGGAGACCATCCCTTCCTGTTTAGAGGATTGTCATTCATGAATAGCAAAACACAATCGTTACAATTTAGTAAATCTCCTCATTTCCTTCTACTAGGCCTGAGAGATATTTTGGGAGTTTATACTGTCTAATCAACAACAGAAGCAGTAGTTTGGGAAACGGAGAGGGAATGAAACGAATAACAAGTTTATTGGCTGAGTCTATCTGGAAACAAAACCTGAAATAAACATGCTGAAGTAGCACCCAAATACTTTGCAGCGACATCCTTAAAAAAAAAACACTTAATCAACAGGATATTTTATTTTGATTTTATTTTAGAATTGAAATACAGCAGTATAAAGAATACATATTTCAAAAGGCAAGAAGAATATTACCATCACAAACAGAATATTCCAAAACAGAGTACTTCCTTCCTTGTGTTCTTGTTTTTAAGAGATATTCRAAGAATAATTAATCTGAGTTCCACAAATCAATTCCCTCCTCCTCACTGTCCCACCTATACTTAAGTCAGTAGTACTTACATATTCATGTGTTTCTTTAGGCAAAAATACACACACATGCATATATACGCGTAGATACTCTCACAATCTTACTTGCCATGTCATCTTCAGATTCTCGCAGAGAAATTACCCCCAAAGCATGCCCAAAATGCAAACCTACAAACCTAAATATAAGCAGTTTTTTGAACACATCAAAAAGTTAAAGTTTCTGCTCCAAATAACTATTAGCAGTAACAAATGACCTTTCTACATTCTCTTTCAACATTTTCTTTAGATTGCAGCGTATCTTATAAGCAGTCATTTAATTTTGCAACAGTCTGACAACACAGTACAATATTACCTTTCCCATTTTATAGATGAGAAGAGCTAAGGCAGAACAATTAAACAAGTCACCCAAAGTTATACAAAGTCTAGGGCAGAGCCAGGAATAGATCAAAGTCTCTTGAGTCCCTGACCTTCATATTAAACATAACATCATCCTTCCTCTGTTACTAGTTAGAGCACTCAACTCACCCCACCTGCTGTGCATGCGTAATTTGTAACGGAGGGGTAATTCATCCGTAGGAGGGCAGGTGGGGCTTGCAAGGGGTGTCATCTGTGAGCTCAAGATTTGCATAGACTGAACATTCATTGAAATAGGAATCTCTCAAAAGGAGCATCTCTGGCACACACATAAAAAGGGAAAGTGTAAAATTCTGTTTAGATCTCCTCAAGCTTTTTAGAGCTTGATTTTCCTCAACTATTTTCTTCCTTTGATTGCAAATCCAAAACTGAACACTTCCCCATATAATCCTAAGCTTCCTTTACTGCTTTGAAACTGTCATTTGGTGTTTGGGACAGGTGATCATTTAACATCTTAATCCTGTAGGGGATCAGTTGTTGATGGGAAATGTGTGCTGATAGAACCAATCATTTACATGGTCTTCATATGCTTGACTAGTCTGTGGGAAATAAATGCCTCTGAACTATCTGGGTCATTACTGGAGCTCAGTCGTGCTCATTCAAAGTTGTACTAAACATCAMAAGGAAATACCCACAATGTTAGGGAGGATATTATGTATGTATGTGAATGTACATGGCTGTACACGCAAAATACAAATTTTCTGGAAATGACATAAAAGCTCCCACTTCATGGTTTAAAGAAAGCTCCCCGGGAAATGAAGAATTATTTACCATTTAATTGACAACTTAGCCTATTACTGTTTCTTTCTATGGCACCAATTAGGAATCAAACTGATCTAATGCAGTAGTTTGTCTATACAGGGGAGATTCCTAGCCAGATGGTTCAATCTCAGGAGCTTTGCATTAGGGTAAGAATCCCAACTTTTGATGCGTATCTAAAATGAAGTGTTGAACTTCTTCAGATTCATTCAGGACTAAAGATTAAAAATTTGCCTTGGCAGAATGTGGATCTTTCCACTGTGAGTCTGAAACATTTTAGTTTCTGCATTTTTAAAATATCAGTCCCAAGAAATGGGACTGATTCTGCTCTCTCATCAGTTCTGTAATAATGTAATCCTGCTGTCCTCAATACCTTTACTCTAGATTTGTGCCACCAGACAAAAGTAGGAAGAGAGTCACGCTCAATATCTCTGTGCTTAAAGCAAAAACAAGATAATTTGATTTGTTTGGCATTACAACAAGCAAGGTGTCACTTAAGTCCCTAGGTTTTACAGTAATACCRGGCCATTTCCTGCTGAAGTTGAAGTCAATGAGTGTTTTCCACATGACTTCAGTAGTCAATAGGCTCATATTTGCTTTAATATTTTTCTTTCCCAGAGGAGCAGACCACTTTGGTGATTTCCCCTAAGGGGCCTAATCAAGCAAACCATTACTGACAATGTGCTTTTCTGAATTTGTCCCTTAGCAGCACAGAAGGAGAGGTACGAGTGGCAGAAAGGCCACTCACATAGGTGAGTCTATGAAACCCTTACCCGTCTTACGAGCCCTGTGGAGGCCTGTGATACTGTCTGCACGGTCCAGATGTGCGGAGAGCAGGAAAATATACCTTAAACCTCCTTCCATATCTTGTCAGAGACTTCAGTTTATTATTAGACTTCTGACCAGGATCGTCTCTAAATCAGAAGAGTATCTCTGAGGCACAACACTTTTGGGGGCAACACCCAGGCTGGTAGAGGTTATAGGCTCGCTCTCCCCTCTCCTGCGCTCCTAGGCTTACCTGGCTCAATAATGGAGCTACTCATATGAGTAAAGCTGAGCTGGATTGGGCCCAAGTCTAGTATTAAATCCTGGCAGTTCCAGAACTACAGCTTTAACAAGGCTTATTTGAGATGAAGGCACATTTTTCAGTGCTYATAACAGCAGCAAGATTCTTATTATACAACATTTAAAAGCAATAATTTCTGCAGATTTAACCTCATAGATTTTCTAATACAATAAAATTAAATTTAAAAAACCCTGAATGCAGCAGATATAACCCCTTCATGTGCAATTAGCAAATTTTAAATAGAAACTTTAATATTAACATTATTCTTTATGCCTCGATGAGTGGAATATTATTTAAATTGATATGACATAAGAGGATATAAATAATTCCTAAGTGTAGATCTAAACTAGAATTTCAGACCATATTGAAATGGCAAAACATTATCAATTCCCTATTTCCCAATGTATCACTCATTACAAGCCTGATGACACATTTTTTTCAAAGAGATTAAATTAGCATTAGAGTGCTGATAAACATTATAAATAAATACAAAGAGCTATTCTGAAAATCCAGTGTAACATAAAATAAATGCCTATGCTCCAACAAATTCTGTCTTCTTTATAGTAGCTGAGAAAGATTGCAAGCAGACACATAGCCTGAGAAAAAGTGAATGGATACTGTCTTCATTGCAGTAAAAATACAAACATATTCAAACCTGGAAATGTAACTTAATTAAGAACAATCCTTCATTCCACATAAACTTATAGTTGATAAAGGAGAGAACTACAACTGACATATTTTAACTAATCAAAATGAGCCAGAAAGGTTCTTGTGCTGGTGCACAGAAGCTAGATAAAACAGCTCTTTCTCTCCCATAAGACATAAGGTGTAAGAATAAACATATAAAATCATGACAGTCTATGACTAGAAAAAGCCCTATGATCCATATATATTTTTTATCAAAGCATTAAGGTCAGCCACAAAAGATTAGATGTATTCCAGTCCGAGCAGTTACTCTCCCATAAAAGTAGTAACTTTTCTTCACAGTTTCAAGCTTGTTCTTTTCTCTTTTGGTACATCATCAAGAAATAATACAGCTGATAATCGTTTTTGTGTGTGTGTGATGGCAGTACATCCAGCAGATACCAGACCTGTATAGATTTTGTACAAAGTCATTTCATGCCACAGGCTTTTAGATCCTCTGAAGTGAGCAGTTTAAGGTACAAATCCAGCAATCCTTTGGAAAAACTCCACGTAAGGTCATTAGGATATGGCCTTTGCAAAGTAAGATTTGATCATTGCTTGTTATTAAGCAGATAGGAAGCAAAGGACAAGGGTCAGGCATTACCTAATCCTTACATTCTACTCAATAGGGAAGTTCATCTGAGTGAGAAAAACAGTATCTTGCCTAACTCTTCTCCCTCTATTTCCCACAATAGACCAGAATACATTTTATTTCCCAAGACTTTCAGAACAGAATAACAGAATGGAATAATTAACCTGTGGTGAAGTTCAGGATCATTTGATATCTACAGCTACAAAACACAMACAGCCTAATATTGTTTCCAACACACTGACCCCACTTTTCCCATTCCCTCAATTCAAAGTTAGAATTTTGCCCACTTCATTTTAGCTTATGTTACCACCCAGTCTCACGTTCAATATTTTTTTTAGTGAAAAATCCACCTACTTATTCAAGGCTTGAAACAATTGAAATAAATTGAACCCAGGACACAACATGAGAAGCAGAGCCAAACAGCGCTCCCAACAGGTTGKGGTTTGCCAGTGGTGCTGAATCATAGAATCAGTAAGGTTGGAAGGGACCTCTGGAGATCATCTAGTCCAACCTCCCTGCTCAAGCAGGGTCACCTACAGCATGGTAGACAAGGTTGCGTCCAGGCGGGCCTTGAAGATCTCC